>NC_081211.1:9085000-9380833 GCF_902713425.1 Acipenser ruthenus
TATTTAACTATAATTCTCCAAATAAACTATTCAAAACAAACAAGCAAACATGCATTTTTTATTAATACAGTAGATTATATTACATTATTATTTTGTTTATCACAGTAGATTACCAGCAGTGAAACAGTAAAGACAGGGAGACAGACCAGAGAGAGAGAGAGAGAAAAGGAGGGATTGAAAAAGACAGAGTAGACCTCAAACAGCCATCCACCCAGTCTGCCCTGCTGTGTGATGCCCTGTGATCAGAGAAAGGGAGGGAGAATAATGGGTCTTCAGCTAACCAACCACCTAGGGAGCCTTTTCCACACTAACACCATCAACCTGTGAGCTGCTCTGTGACACCCTTATATACACAGGTAGGCTTCCTCTGACACACACCGACACACATAAGAGTGCTGTACAGCTGGGACCAGCCGCCACTGCTATACCCAGCCAGGATAAGCCACAGCTGGATTGATTGTTTTGAGTATTTTACCTGGATTGCATCAATCAGTTATTTTTATGGGTAACCCTGAGGTACAATCCAGGGTGACTCCCCAGTGCTGTACAAAGCTCTAAATAAATTCAGCTGGGTTTAGAAATGATGAACTGAAATTCCACTGTCTACAAGCAATACAGCACAGAGCAAGCCTGTCATGAAACTAGACTGCTCTCCCCGTCTCATTAAGAGAGTGCTAATCTTCCTTTTCTTCCTTGTTGAAGAGCAATCTCACTGAACTGCCACTTTGGACTCTGAGCCCCTCAAACCCACTGCCTTCCACACTGCAGGCCAGCCCGTTCTCCAACCACTGAGCTCCTCAAACCCACCGCCTTCCACACTGCAGCCCAGCCCATTCTCCAACCACTGAGCTCCTCAAACCCACTGCCTTCCACACTGCAGCCCAGCCCGTTCTCCAACCACTGAGCTCCTCAAACCCACTGCCTTCCACACTGCAGGCCAGTCCGTTCTCCAACCACTGAGCTCCTCAAACCCACTGCCTTCCACACTGGGGCCCAGCCTGTTCTTTCTCTTTCTCTTTCATGCAGATGTTCTGCAATTTAGTTTCTTTTTAATGCTTCCTTTTTTCATAATATTTAACCGCCTCACACGCAGGACATAAAAATAATTCGAAGCGTCTCTCGCAGAGCGCTTGCGAAGGCGCTTTTACAAAAAATGCATCGATTTTAAAACTGTGCAGCATGTAAAGTAACCAGTCATTCTGCAGCCCAAAAATAGAATACCGAGACACATATTAAACAACTTAGAATATACAGCATGCTTTTGTTTTACAGCATGAATTAGAAAATCTAATTTCCAGTGGTCAGTACTAATGACAAACAACTACATGTATTTGATTGTTACATTTTTATTGATTAGTGAATTTTTAAAATATTTTTAGTATGATGTTAGCACAGCAGTCCTGTATTACTGCATAGTTCAATCATTCACAGATTCAGTACCCTCAATACACTATAAAACGTTTTAACAAAACAATCAAACAGCTTGTTTAAATGATTGTGTAATTCTCCACAGCCTAAGATGCAACCCTGTTTAATAATGCAAGCAGCTACAAATGACATATTGCCCTTACCTGTTTGTGATGTTTGCAATTCTTGTAAGTGCTTCTTATTGCAATCACAAGAACATAAGAAAGTTTACAAACGAGAGGAGGCCATTCAGCCCATCTTGCTCGTTTGGTTGTTAGTAGCTTATTGATCCCAGAATCTCATCAAGCAGCTTCTTGAAGGATCTCAGGGTGTCAGCTTCAACAACATTACTGGGGAGTTGGTTCCAAATCCTCTCAATTGTCTGTGTAAAAAAAGTGCCTCCTATTTTCTGTTCTGAATCCCCCTTTATCTAATCTCCTTTTGTGACCCCTGGTCCTTGTTTCTTTTTTCAGGTCAAAAAAGTCCCCATGGGTCGACATTGTCTATACCTTTTAGGATTTTGAATGCTTGAATCAGATCACCGCGTAGTCTTCTTTGTTCAAGACTGAATAGATTCAATTCTTTTAGCCTGTCTGCATACAACATGCCTTTTAAACCCGGGATAATTCTGGTTGCTCTTCTTTGCACTCTTTCTAGAGCAGCAATATCCTTTTTGTAACGAGGTGACCAGAACTGAACAATATTCTAGGTGTGGTCTTACTAATGCATTGTAAAGTTTTAACATTACTTCCCTTGATTTAAATTCAACACTTCTCACAATATATCCGAGCATCTTGTTGGCCATTTTTATAGCTTCCCCACATTGTCTAGATGAAGACATTTCTGAGTCAACATAAACTCCTAGGTCTTTTTCATAGATTCCTTCTTCAATTTCAGTATCTCCCATATGATATTTATAATGCACATTTTTATTGCCTGCGTGCAGTACCTTACACTTTTCTCTATTAAATTTGCCATGTGTCTGCCCAGTTCTGAATGCTGTCTATATCATTTTGAATGAGCTGCTGAAACCGTGTTTCCTATTTTTGTGTCATCTGCAAATTTAACAAGTTTGCTTACTATACCAGAATCTAAATCATTAATGTAGATTAGGAATAGTAGAGGACCTAATACTGATCCCTGTGGTACACCACTGGTTACCTCGCTCCATATGGATTTGATTTAGATTTTTCTTCTGTTCACTCACTTTGCATTTAGTTAATTGATAAATATAATCTATTAACATGTCTATTTTTGAAAGCATTCTTACTTTACAGCATTTTTCACACCTGCCTAAAACTTTTGCACAGTACTGTAGGTAATTTTCCATTTTGGATCTTCTTATAGTTTCCATAAGTTTACATATAACAGAAGTCAGGCTTATTGGTCTGTAGTTACCTGGTTCGGTTTTGTCTCCCTTTTTGTGGATTGGTATTACGTTTTCAATTTTCCAGTCTGTTGGTACAACCCCTGTGTCAAGAGACTGTTGCATGATCTTGGTTAGCGGTTTGTAAATAACTTCTTTCATTTCTTTGAGTACTATTTGGAGGATCTCATCCGGTCCAGGGGATTTGTTTATTTTAAGAGCTCATAGTCCCTTTAACACTTCTGCCTCTGTTATGCTAAAGTTATTTAAAACTGGATAGGAACAGGTCGACATGTCGGGCATGCTGTCCGTATCCTCCTTTGTAAAAACCTGTGAAAAGTAATCATTTAATATATTTGCTATTTTTTTTCTTCATCTATGATTTTGCCATTTGTGTCTCTTAGACATTTAACCTCTTCTTTGAATGTTCTCTTGCTGTTATAATATTGGAAAAACATTTTTGGAATTGGTTTTAGCCCCCTTAGCAATATTGATTTCTATCTCTCTCTTGGCCTTTCTAACTTCCTTTTTGACTTGTGTTTGCAGTTCCAAGTACTCTTTCTGTGTACTTTGTTTTTGGTCCCTTTTAAACGCTCTGTAAAGTGTCTTTTTTCTCTGAATATTTTTTTTTAATTGATCTATTAAACCATTTTGGCCATTTTGTTTTAGATTTAGATTTGTCTACTTTTGGAATGTAATTGTTTTGCGCCTCTAATACTACATTTTTAAAAAACAGCCATCCTTTTTCTGTGGATGTTTGCTCTATTTTACTCCAATCTACTTCGGTTAGTCTCTGTTTCATACCTTCATAGTTTGCCTTTCTAAAATTGTAAACCTTAGCTTTAGTCATTACATTTGGGGTTTTAAAAAGCACTTCAAATGAGACCATGTTGTGGTTTGAGTTTGTTAATGGTTCTCAGAACTCTGTTTTAGTTATTCTGTCTTCATTATTTGAAAAGACTAAATCAAGGCATGCCTCCCCTCTAGTTGGTGCCTTGACAAATTGCGTTAGGAAGCAGTCATTTGTCATTTCCACCATTTCAATTTCATCTGTCGTGCTCCCCACCGGGTTTTCCCATTAGATATGGGGGAAGTTGAAATCCCCCATTAGTATGGCTTCTCCTTTGCTGCACGCATTTCCAATGTCATTGTATAACAGATTATTTTGCTCTGTGTCAGAATTTGGCGGTCTATAGCATGCCCCTATTATTATACCCTTTTGAATTGTTGTCCATTATTCTGACCTATATTGATTCTGTGTTGTTTTTTCTTCCAATTTTAACACCTGGGCATTTCTGATGTATAGCACTACCCCTCCGCCTCTTCTGTCCTGTCTGTCTTTCCTATACAGTGTATACCCACTAATATTATATTCGTCTCCATCACTCTCGGTTAACCAAGTTTCTGTAACACCTATCACATCGTAGTTACTTGTTAGTGCAGTAGCTTCAAGTTCTAACATTTTGTGTCTGAGACTTCTAGCATTTAGATAAATGCATTTAATGGCTGTCTTACCTGAGCAAAACAAAATGAAACTTGATCCGAAGTGGCCGATCACTAGCCAGAGACACAGAGATACTGTGGCTGCTGTAGCCTGCGTTACATGTATCTGCAGATACTGTGGCTGCTGTAGCCTGCGTTACCTGTATCTACAGAGATACTGTGGCTGCTGTAGCCTGCGTTACATGTATCTGCAGATACTGTGGCTGCTGTAGCCTGCGTTACATGTATCTACAGATACTGTGGCTGCTGTAGCCTGCGTTACATGTATCTACAGATACTGTGGCTGCTGTAGCCTGCGTTACATGTATCTACAGATACTGTGGCTGCTGTAGCCTGCGTTACATGTATCTACAGAGATACTGTGGCTGCTGTAGCCTGCGTTACATGTATCTACAGAGATACTGTGGCTGCTGTAGCCTGCGTTACATGTATCTACAGATACTGTGGCTGCTGTAGCCTGCGTTACATGTATCTACAGATACTGTGGCTGCTGTAGCCTGCGTTACATGTATCTACAGAGATACTGTGGCTGCTGTAGCCTGCGTTACATGTATCTACAGATACTGTGGCTGCTGTAGCCTGCGTTACATGTATCTGCAGATACTGTGGCTGCTGTAGCCTGCGTTACATGTATCTGCAGATACTGTGGCTGCTGTAGCCTGCGTTACATGTATCTGCAGATACTGTGGCTGCTGTAGCCTGCGTTACATGTATCTACAGCAACCAGATAGAACTGAAGAGATGCAACTAGATCACAAGTGTTTGCAATAAGAAGCAAGAAGGAATGATTGCAAACACCAGAACAAATGAAGCAGACTGTAAAAAATACAAACAAGAAATAAAATGTAAAGTTACTTGCAATTTAAACAAGTGTCTTTTGATGGATTAATATGTATTTCCTTTAATATTACATATGAGCATGTATGTATGTATCCATCACTGTAAACACAGCTGCTGTTTTAAAACATAAAGGAAACAGCATTTAACAGTTAGATACGGATACAGCAGATAGATTGAAAGAGAAATAGAGACAGACAGACAGACAGGCAGGCAGACAACAGAGACAGACAGACAGATACAGCAGATAGACTGATTGAAAGAGAAATAGAGACAGACAGACAGGCAGGCATGCAGACAACAGAGACAGACAGACAGATACAGCAGATAGACTGATTGAAAGAGAAATAGAGACAGACAGGCAGGCAGACAGACAGACAGATAGATAAATAAACAGCGACAGACCGACAGATACAGCAGATAGACAGATTGAAAGAGAAAGAGAGACAGACAGACAGACAGACAGACAGATAAATAGATACAGACAGACAGGCAGGCAGGCAGACAGATAGAGAAATATAGACAGACAGACAGATACAGCAGATAGACAGATTGATAGAGAAATAGAGACAGACAGGCAGGCAGACAGGCACCAGACAGACCTACAGCAGATAGACAAACAGATAGATAGAGACAGATAGATAATGATTGTAACCTGACAAGTTAGTATTATTATTTATTTCTTAGCAGGTCTGTTCAAGTTTTAGATATTTAAAAGCTTGAGGTGCTAAGCAGTAAATAGAAAATATCAGTTCTGTGAATGCTGCACTCCCACAGCCCTGCCAGGACTGGGATTTTTACAATAAAGCTGATCCTTAGTCATGAGTTCTGCGTCCACTCCCTTCTGCAATATTTCTATCAGCTCTTTGAGACAATCCCTATCTTGGAAACACCAGCGTGTGCGCTCGCCAGCCATTGTTCTGAACTCCCAGGGCAGCTGTGAAACACAGACTCATAATGTGAATGCTACGAGTGCAGAGAGGCAGCCCATACACCTCACACAGCATTCAGAGGCAAAACTCGACACTGTACGAGTACAGAGAGGCAGCCCATACACCACACACAGCATTCAGAGGCAAAACTACACACTGTACGAGTACAGAGAGGCAGCCCATGTGTGCGAGTACAGAGAGGCAGCCCATACACCACACACAACATTCAGAGGCAAAACTCGACACTGTACGAGTACAGAGAGGCAGCCCATACACCACACACAGCATTCAGAGGCAAAACTCGACACTGTACGAGTACAGAGAGGCAGCCCATACACCACACACAGCATTCAGAGGCAAAACTACACACTGTACGAGTACAGAGAGGCAGCCCATGTGTGCGAGTACAGAGAGGCAGCCCATACACCACACACAACATTCAGAGGCAAAACTACACACTGTACGAGTACAGAGAGGCAGCCCATACACCTCACACAGCATTCAGAGGCAAAACTACACACTGTACGAGTACAGAGAGGCAGCCCATACACCACACACAGCATTCAGAGACAAAACTACACACTGTACGAGTACAGAGAGGCAGCCCATACACCGCACACAGCATTCAGAGGCAAAACTACACGCTGTACGAGTACAGAGAGGCAGCCCATACACCTCACACAGCATTCAGAGACAAAACTACACGCTGTACGAGTACAGAGAGGCAGCCCATACACCACACACAGCATTCAGAGGCAAAACTACACGCTGTACGAGTACAGAGAGACAGCCCATACACCGCACACAGCATTCAGAGGCAAAACTACACACTGTACGAGTACAGAGAGGCAGCCCATACACCACACACAGCATTCAGAGGTAAAACTAGACACTGTACGAGTACAGAGAGGCAGCCCATACACCACACACAGCATTCAGAGGCAAAACTACACGCTGTACGAGTACAGAGAGGCAGCCCATACACCACACACAGCATTCAGAGGCAAAACTACACACTGCACGAGTACAGAGAGGCAGCCCATGTGTGCGAGTACAGAGAGGCAGCCCATACACCTCACACAGCATTCAGAGGCAAAACTACACACTGTACGAATACAGAGAGGCAGCCCATACACCTCACACAGCATTCAGAGACAAAACTACACACTGTACGAGTACAGAGAGGCAGCCCATACACCTCACACAGCATTCAGAGGCAAAACTAGACACTGTACGAGTACAGAGAGACAGCCCATACACCTCACACAGCATTCAGAGACAAAACTACACACTGTACGAGTACAGAGAGGCAGCCCATACACCTCACACAGCATTCAGAGACAAAACTACACACTGTACGAGTACAGAGAGGCAGCCCATACACCACACACAGCATTCAGAGGCAAAACTACACACTGTACGAGTACAGAGAGGCAGCCCATACACCTCACACAGCATTCAGAGACAAAACTACACACTGTACGAGTACAGAGAGGCAGCCCATACACCACACACAGCATTCAGAGGCAAAACTACACGCTGTACGAGTACAGAGAGGCAGCCCATACACCACACACAGCATTCAGAGACAAAACTACACACTGTACGAGTACAGAGAGACAGCCCATACACCACACACAGCATTCAGAGGCAAAACTACACACTGTACGAGTACAGAGAGACAGCCCATACACCGCACACAGCATTCAGAGACAAAACTACACACTGTACGAGTACAGAGAGGCAGCCCATACACCTCACACAGCATTCAGAGGCAAAACTACACACTGTACGAATACAGAGAGACAGCCCATACACCACACACAGCATTCAGAGGCAAAACTACACGCTGTACGAGTACAGAGAGACAGCCCATACACCTCACACAGCATTCAGAGGCAAAACTACACGCTGTACGAGTACAGAGAGGCAGCCCATACACCACACACAGCATTCAGAGGCAAAACTACACGCTGTACGAGTACAGAGAGACAGCCCATACACCACACACAGCATTCAGAGGCAAAACTACACGCTGTACGAGTACAGAGAGGCAGCCCATACACCTCACACAGCATTCAGAGACAAAACTACACACTGTACGAGTACAGAGAGGCAGCCCATACACCTCACACAGCATTCAGAGGCAAAACTACACACTGTACGAATACAGAGAGGCAGCCCATACACCACACACAGCATTCAGAGACAAAACTACACACTGTACGAATACAGAGAGGCAGCCCATACACCACACACAGCATTCAGAGACAAAACTACACACTGTACGATTACAGAGAGACAGCCCATACACCACACACAGCATTCAGAGGTAAAACTACATGTGGACCTGCAACGGCACTGCCTGGGAAACAACATGGTAACACAAGGGCAATGAAACAGGGATGCAACAAGCTCTTTGCTTTACACTGATACTGCTCAACAGGAAATGCATATTGTCACTCTGGGTCCCTGATAGATTATGTTTCATAAAATAATATATCGAAAAAATTCATTATTCATTAAGTTGACATTTAGGTTCTTTTTCGGTTTCTTTTTGTTTTTAATTAATTCTGATGATTAACGATATTTGCAAACTGAAACAGTGTAAAGAGGAGAGTTCAGTAGCAATGCAAGACAGATTATAGTTCCAGTGCAAATCTGTCACTGTATTTCAAAAGCTAAAATCTCTACTGCGACACAGTGACTCAATACCTTTAGAATTCCAGGCCCCACCCAAGCAGGGGGCTAGATTTAAGATCTAAGCCCAGCCACTGACTCACTGGCAGGCAGAGCCCCTGGGACTGGTGAAGTCACTTCTCCGAGTCCCACCCTCCTCAGAATAAATAAATAAATTACATTTCCCCTTGGAAATCACATGACTTAGCTTTCACACTGTCCCAGCCCTGCCCAGGGTAGAGTAATGGTTTACATCTGAGGGGCTGGGGATAGGGGGAGATTGTAGACTAGTGGTTAGAGTGGAGAGACTGGGAGCGAGGGAGGCAGTGTGATATAGTGAGGCTGAGGAAGCCTGGCTCAATATGAACAGACTAATTATAGCTACACTGGCTCATGTGAACAGATTGATTATAGCTACACTGGCTCATGTGAACAGATTCTAATACATGCTGACCACGAGTACTGCCTTCATTCATTTACAATGCGCTTAAAGCAGTCTCACAGTCACGTTTAGCTTCATCCTAACATACAAACACTGTTTACTTGATTCAGCCGTTTACACTGTTGTGACATGCAGACCTTGTTGGCTCTCCAGTTTGTTCAGACAGAAGAAACTCAAAGTCAAGCTGAAGAACAAGAGTGTGTGATTCATGTCTTCATCAGGACCCGAGGAAACACAACACTGACCACGGCAGGAGCCAAACACTCGTCTGCTTGAGTTTTACACCCTGACTCACATCAGATATAAAGAGTGACCACACCCTCAGAAAAGCAAAATCCATCTGAAGTTATGTTTCCTCTGCCTCAAACCTTGCTGTGAACCCCCTACCAAGTACTGTGCTGTTCCAGTGACTGTCCTCCCCTCCCTCTGCAAGCAGGTTCATTCAGGTCTCAGTGAGTATGGGTGGTAAAGCACTGTGCTGTTCCAGTGACTGCCCTCCCCTCCCTCTGCAAGCAGGTTCATTCAGGTCTCAGTGTGGAGAATGGGTAGTAAAGCACTGTGCTGTTCCAGTGACTGCCCTCCCCTCCCTCTGCATGCAGGTTCATGGTTCAACTAGGGATGGAAATCAGACTCCTATTGCATAGCAGTGTCACCCATTCTAGGCTTTACTACAAGCATGATTAGCCACAGTGTGTATAAGTAACAAGGCTTTATTAAACTCCTAGTCACACCAGGAATGGATTAGACTGCTCTGCAACTGGAGTCTTACTTCCACCCCTGCAGCCTCACTTACCAGGGATGCGGTTTGACCATTCAGATCATCTGTGCAGTCCTGTCCCAGCAGACTGGAGCTCCTGAGGGCAGAGAGACAGGGAGAGGGTGTGTGAGTCTGCACAGCAAGGGGCTGGAGCTTCCCTTTCACAGAGCACAGCAGGAAGCATTTCATCAGCCAGAGCAGTAACCGGACCGGGTCATTGCACAAGGAGCTGGGCTGTGCCGTGAACAAGACTGCCACTAACATGCATCTCCTGCCAGCTGCAAATCCAAAACCAAATCAACAGCATGGACAGAACAGAATACAAAAACTAAATGGTAATGGACAGTTACCTAGATGTCATGAGGTATGCAAACGAGGAGGAGTCAGTATCATGGTGAAGCAGATTCACTCAAATGACTGATTTATGTGACTTTTGTGTTCTCAAGTTGCTTCTTAAAATGCAAGTGAGACATACAGACGGACGGAATTTCATAGAAACAACAGACCAAGTATGATGCGTGTCTGACAGCCTCCACTAGTAAGTGACGAGCGGGGATAGCTTACTGCATGTACAGCTGTGCAGGGGGAAGTACACTTGCAAATTATTATTATTATTATTATTATTTATTTCTTAGCAGACGCCCTTATCCAGGGCGACTTACAATCGTAAGCAAAAACATTTCAAGCGTTACAATACAAGTAATACAGGGTTTCTTTTTCTTGTGGGAATTCCACATGGACATTCTGAAGTGATTTCCACCGTGTGCAAAGCTCATGCAACACAGATCAACTCTCCCCATCTCAGCAGCTAGTGGAAAAAAATGTAAAATGTTGATAAAATTACTGCAACAGTTACCAAAGTGTCCTGAGCTTTACAGCACACAGGTGGGGCTAACATGTTACTGACAAGCTTAGTACTGTATATGAGAACAACCTTCATCACACAAGCAGCTACAATCCCACTCTGAACCAGAAAGCATCAGAATGCACTCCAAAGAATCCGAATGCACTCCAAAGAAGCAGAATGCACTCCAAAGGCACAGGACATTCAGGAGGCATAATGTGGATGATGACGTCACAGCGGTAATCGCCGGTGTCATCACCTGGATACGTGTCATTTCTGTTTTCTTATCTGCACTGTTAACACCCTGTTGATCGGATGAAACGTATCACCACAAGTGTTAAGTAAGTGTTCACGTGCTCCTGTCTGAACAATCTCAACTCAAAACCCTTCGAAAACCAGACAGGAGGACCACACCTCAGCTGCCAGAAAGGGACAGTAAGAAACCTCTTCTCCACTCAAGAGCAGCAGGAACCACAGTACTGTCTACAGTGTGCAGTCTACAGTGTGCAGTCCACAGTGTGCAGTCTAGTGTACAATGTGCAGTCTACAGTGTGCAGTCTAGTCTACAGTGTGCAGTCTACAGTGTGCAGTCCACAGTGTGCAGTCTACAATGTGCAGTCTACAGTGTGCAGTCTAGTCTACAGTGTGCAGTCTACAGTGTGCAGTCTAGTGTACAGTGTACAGTGTGCAGTGTGCAGTGTGCAGTCTACAGTGTGCAGTCTAGTGTACAGTGTGCAGTGTGCTGTGTGCAGTCTAGTGTACAGTGTACAGTGTGCAGTCTACCTTATGCAGTCTACAGTATACTCAGGGCTGATACAAGGCAGGTTTTAGACAGGATCGACACCCAGCTTGTCTGCAGTCAGGCTGTCTTTCAGCTGGTCAGAAACACCTACCTGGCCTCTGCCTTTACTGGCAAGCTGTTGCACAATGAACAGGATTTAATGATGTTTCACTGAAGAATCCAAGCTGGCTCAAAATAAACACAATACTATAATGTATTCCTCACACACACACACACACACACACCTCTCACTGGGGGGAGGCTGTTTACTGGTACGCCTCTATCTCTCCCCATTGAGGGTGCGACAGGAAGCCAGAGCAGGAATGTAAATCGCTGCACTTCCTGTTTTCCTGGGGATCAAACACTTTCTACCGAAAGAGAGTGGGAGCCCAAGGACAGGAATCCCATGAACGGTGATGAACACAGCCCAGGCACCGAGCCCGGCTGGAGAGCACAGTGTACATAGCAGCTGTCCCAGGAGACAAGGGCAGGCACTCTGCAATCACTGGAGGAAAGAAATTAACAGTGGAACCCAAACCATTTGGATTCCAGAAGCTTTAATTACAGCAATTTGAGTTTGTGTTTAAACAACGGTGTCTGTTTGGAGAGCAGCTTCAAAATGTCCTCCCTATTCTATTCAGTGGCATCTGCAATCCTGCACAGCTGACCTGGCTTCAGTTACTCCAACACTGACGACTTCCCATTCTCTCAAAATCTTTACCTGGCTTCAATGCATTTCCTTTTATTTGCATTCCAGTTTAAAGTCTCCTTTCTGCTTTGAGCTTGTCTGGAGAAACCTAACTGCGCTGCAAAGAACAGCCTTCCTCATTCAACCCATCCAGGGCCAGAAGACCCCTGGTGCAGTGCACAGACAATTTAAATATGCCAAAAATAGTTACTTGTGTAGTCTACGGTACGTACTGTACTTCCTTCCTTGTCTTGCGATATTCTTAAATTAAATTAAAGCACTGAAAAGCATAGGGAAGCTCAGGGTACAGACGAGTAAAAACATGGAAGCGACTGCAGAATTATCGTGCAAATGATGGTAAACTTCCATATATAGAAATAGGTTTGTTTTATTCATGCGTTCTGTTTTTGTGGACCGTTTATTTTAGATCTACGGTTTTTCTTTTTTTTGATTTTACTGTGCCAGGGTCTGTTTGCGCTTCCCATAATTAAATTGTAATGTTTACTTTACTTCCAGAAGGACGTTCTAAATCGCTGCGAATATTTTTTATAATGAGATGCAAACTCCGCTCTCTCGTGTATAATGAGCAGTATTTTATGCTGTTCGTAAACTTGTGGTGATTTTACTGTAGGTGTTCACAAAAAATAGATGCTTAGTACATCGCACGCAGAAATTCTACACAGGCCGGAGGCTACGAATTCGCAGTATTTAATACATAGAGCCCAAAATGAAGAAATTAATTTTAAACAGATTACAAATATGTCAACTAAAAATAAAGGTCCCCCACATCCTGTTCCTCAGAGCAGTCCGTAGCGAGAGAGTCTACAGCTACAAAGGAGCGAGTGCCACAAATCTCATGACAGCTCAATAATTAAATATAGGACATTTATTAATGTCACTGCAGTCGAAACACCACACAAAACATACCACTGCACCGCCACTCAGTCACACAGACAGACACACGCACACACAGATAGTGAATCAAGTGTGTTTGAATGTTTTAACCCTTTAAGGTACAAGGGACATTTGTCAAATAAAATGATGCTACCTTTCTTATTTTTACAATGAGGTGTACGAAACAGGGTTTTAAAATTCACTGACAGATTGGACCTAGTCATCCGAATCGTCAGTTTTCTCGTGATACTTGAGTCATATAATACATTACTCTCTAATGTATTTTCAGAAGAAATCATTTGAACAGGCGCTCAGTTCCTTGTGTACTATAAATAAGTAATTCTAAGGGTGATAACTAATACTGTGAGACAAGCAGAGTGACTGGCTTTCATTTCATAATAACTCACTAGATTTGACAGCCTTTCTCAAACCCGTCTTACCTGTTGTGCACTTGCATTAGCTACAGAGCTCTCAAATGTCCAGTTTTGAAAAGAAACTATACTAGGTTAAAGAAATATTTCCTGTTAAGTGCTTTCGAACAGTAACATGCTTTCACCCAGAATGCACTGCTGAGGTAAAATTACCCAGGAAGTGCAGGTGTAAAAGATTTCTGAGAACATAGAACGGATAACTTTCTTTAACCTATAGCAGTACCGGGTATCATGTCTTGAAATAAGAAAATACAGGTGCTTCTTTCAGAACTGCACATCTGAGCCCTCTAGTGACTGGAGGTGCACCACAGGTAAGAATAATTAGCTACGTGACGAAGGCGGCACACAGCGAGCCGGGGGGTCTGAGTTTGTGGTTTCAGAGCGGACAGGGAGGCGAGCCCTGTTTCACTCGCCGACTTGTCTGCTCAAATGAAGCTGACAGCAGCTGCCTTCACTTCCCTTGTATGAACATTTTGATACATTACGAAATGCATTGCTTCAGGCTGATTAGTCAAGTACACTCATGTTTTGGCCTGAGATGGAATTTAACTAGCTAAGATGGCGGGGTTCTGAGAATGCTAACTACCTCCTGCAGACACAGCCCTCAGTAACACCTGCAGACATAGCCCTCAGTAACACCTCCTGCAGACACAGCCCTCAGTAACACCTCCTACAGACACAGCCCTCAGTAACACCTCCTGCAAACACAGCCCTCAGTAACACCTCCTGCAAACACAGCCCTCAGTAACACCTGCAGACACAGCCCTCAGTAACACCTCCTATAGACACAGCCCTCAGTAACACCTCCTGCAAACACAGCCCTCAGTAACACCTCCTGCAAACACAGCCCTCAGCAACACCTCCTGCAAACACAGCCCTCAGTAACACCTCCTGCAAACACAGCCCTCAGTAACACCTCCTGCAGACACAGCCCTCAGCAACACCTCCTGCAAACACAGCCCTCAGTAACACCTCCTGCAAACACAGCCCTCAGTAACACCTCCTGCAGACACAGCCCTCAGTAACACCTCCTGCAGACACAGCCCTCAGTAACACCTCCTGCAGACACAGCCCTCAGTAACACCTCCTGCAAACACAGCCCTCAGTAACACCTCCTGCAAACACAGCCCTCAGTAACACCTCCTGCAAACACAGCCCTCAGTAACACCTCCTGCAGACACAGCCCTCAGTAACACCTCCTGCAGACACAGCCCTCAGTAACACCTCCTGCAGACACAGCCCTCAGTAACACCTCCTACAGACACAGCCCTCAGTAACACCTCCTGCAAACACAGCCCTCAGTAACACCTCCTGCAAACACAGCCCTCAGTAACACCTCCTGCAAACACAGCCCTCAGTAACACCTCCTACAGACACAGCCCTCAGTAACACCTCCTGCAAACACAGCCCTCAGTAACACCTCCTGCAGACACAGCCCTCAGTAACACCTCCTGCAAACACAGCCCTCAGTAACACCTCCTACAGACACAGCCCTCAGTAACACCTCCTGCAAACACAGCCCTCAGTAACACCTCCTGCAGACACAGCCCTCAGTAACACCTCCTGCACACACAGCCCTCAGTAACACCTCCTGCAAACACAGCCCTCAGTAACACCTGCAGACACAGCCCTCAGCAACACCTCCTGCAGACACAGCCCTCAGTAACACCTCCTATAGACACAGCACTCAGTAACACCTCCTGCAGACACAGCCCTCAGTAACACCTCCTGCAGACACAGCCCTCAGTAACGCCTCCTGCAGACACAGCCCTCAGTAACACCTCCTATAGACACAGCCCTCAGTAACACCTCCTGCAGACACAGCCCTCAGTAACACCTCCTGCAAACACAGCCCTCAGTAACACCTCCTGCAAACACAGCCCTCAGTAACACCTCCTACAGACACAGCCCTCAGTAACACCTCCTGCAGACACAGCCCTCAGTAACACCTCCTGCAGACACAGCCCTCAGTAACACCTCCTGCAAACACAGCCCTCAGTAACACCTCCTACAGACACAGCCCTCAGTAACACCTCCTGCAGACACAGCCCTCAGTAACACCTCCTGCAAACACAGCCCTCAGTAACACCTCCTACAGACACAGCCCTCAGTAACACCTCCTGCAGACACAGCCCTCAGTAACACCTCCTGCAAACATAGCCCTCAGTAACACCTCCTGCAAACACCGCCCTTAAAACAAACGTGCTGCTGCTGTGTTAACAATGCAATCACAAAGACGCTCCTGTGTCCCGTTTCACAGCTACATTCTGTTTCAATTCAAACTATTCAAATACTGACTTTGTTAGTTCGCTACCAGTATACACATTAATCACACAAACACATTACAATGTTGCTGCTTTGGAACCGAGGTGTGAAATTCATGGACTACCAGTCTCTGAGGCCGCCTGTCACTTTTCTACTTGACTATTCAGCACTCCCCCTGCACTGTATTTAACTGTTTAATGAATTGGCAGCTCAGCCCATTTAATTGAATGGGTAGGCAAGGTGCACAATTGGCCGAGCACCGCCCGGGCAGGGAGGGTTGAGGTTGGCAGGGTAATCCTCGGTTCACCGCGCACCAGCGACTCCTGTGGCTGATCGGGCGCCTGCGGGTCTGCTGTGGAAGCCACTCAGATCTGTGCTGTCCTCCTATGAGTCTGGTGGCTTCACAGTAGACCTGTAACGCGAAAAAAGACGGCTTGTGAGGACACGTTTCGGAGGACGTGTGTCTGCCGTCGTTTCCCGAGTCGCCGGGGGGTTGCAGCGGTGAACCGGGATAAAAATAATAATTGGGCATTCCAAACTGGGGAGAAAACCGGAGTGAAAACCATTGGTGATGTCTAAATTAAAAAAGAAAAAACAGCATTACTGTTTGAAAGGTCTGGATGGTTAGATTGTGGTTCTGTTATTTTGAGCTGAGGGATAAAGGACAATGTAAATGTGTCCCAACTGGCTGCACACTGCATGCAACAGAGTTCCTATGCAATGTATTTGATTCTACTGTATAGAAATGTCCTGTATGATTTTTTTCACCAGGGTATTTAACCGCAAGGAGACAGGGATGACAGATGGCAGGTGTTTGTTTTGAAGTTAAGAAAAAAATCAAAGGATACAAATTCTAATTACTGTATAATGAACAGGAGCAGGTAAAGAATATTACAAAACAAAAAGCAGAAAAATGCCTAACATTAGAATACCATACATTTCTGTTGTTGCGAAAGATGATATTGTAAACATGGAATTACTAGTACAACTGAAAACCAATACAAAAATATATTCAAAAACAAAACAATGGTGTGGTGGAATTTCTCACTGTTTCCATGGAGACCAGGTCTGAGCTGCTGCCATGTTGACATGCAGCATCGCCCTCCCCTGTTACCATGGAAACAGACTGCTTCCTGTGAGACAGCAGGGCAGGAGTACACAAGCAAACAGCGGCCCTGGAAAACAGCGACTGTGTGGAAGTTGCAAGATAAAGAGCTTCATATTTGAAGTAAAAGACAATATCTAATATGGATTTACCCAGTACAGGGAAAGGGAACACTTTCAACAGGCATGCCGGCAAAGAAAACAATACTGTGTGACTGGAAAGAATCAAACCTCCCTCTGTTGCTGAATGGTGCAGTCATGTGACTGAGATTACAAACCAGGGCACGCATGCACACAGGGTCCTCAATCGCATGGTAAAGATTACAATACCTGTATAAAAATCAAGAATCCGAGGAGATGAAATGGTTTGATGCAGTGCTGTTACAGATTCCATCCCGTCAGAGAGGGGGTAGAAGCTGTAGAACCAGGAATGCCGACGGGCCGGCTCTGTTTCAGCGTGGTTCAGACGCTCGCTTGTGTTGTGCGAGGGTCACGCCCAGCAGTGGAAAGAGAGTACGCTACTGGGATCAATAAGCTACTAACAACCAAACGAGCAAGATGGGCCGAACAGCATAGAAACATTGAATGGTACAGTACAGCAGTTGTCAGTACCACAGCTATGTACTCAAATATAATTTACAAATATGGTCAAAAGTTTTGCATGCACGTACCCACACTGCAGACGGCTACTCTGTCACAAGCATTAATACCCTGTATCTTTCTAAACAAGGGGGGGCTTCCTAATAAAAGCTGAATCTCAAAACAATGATTGTGTGAATATAATGTAGCGCCGTCCCTTTTCTTTGTGGCGCCAGCAATAAAGTCGCTGACAAGGTGAGTGTCGTTCAGTCTTTTATTTATTAAGCATAGATAACTGTAGCTGGCTTCCAATCTCACACTGTAGGTCTCTCACTCAACTTCTCACACACTTTAACATCTCCTCCTCCACTCAGACACACAGCCGTGCAATCTAACGAACCCCATTCACTCCCGGCTGCGCATACACACTCACATGCATACCAGCCTAAAAATACACACAACGCGTACAACACATAACAACCACAGCAGCGGCTCTTCTGAGCCCCCAGGTGTCCCAGTCGCTACAGTAATAATTGTTACAGCAGTGTATCATGGTATTTAAAACAGGATTCATTTATCCGCCCTTACTCTGGTCTCACGGCAGGCAGATATGCAACGGATTACTGTAGTACAGTATTTCATGTTAGATTTCAAAATGTCACATTTTTCAGTTTTTGGAAAACTACAAAGCAATATGTAATTTCAATATGTCAGTGTAACATTATTAATTCTATAGGGCGTGATGCAAGACCTTTGGCCATAGTTAAGGATTATTGCCCACATTATCAACAGGTAACACAGCAATAATGATCCATGATGTGGTACGGAACAGAAAAGCCAGAGCACTTGTTTTATTTTTAATCGCTTTGTAGCAACACGTGGGGATATATAATGCTATATTTTTGAAAACCATGCTACTTACTGTTTAAGGTCACCATTTTTGGTTCAATTTCCATAATGTTTTTCTCAGAAAATACACAAAAATTACAAAATGAAAACCCCTATTTCCTGTGCTGCTGCAGTATTGCACTTACAGGTCCGCTCGCTATCAAAAATCAAAAACATGTAAGAAACATGGAGAATCCTTTATTATAAATTACTCATTCATTCTTTCTCTAATGACAGAGCTCCTCAAAACCATTGCCTGCCACACTACAGCCAGTGCGTTCTCTCTTTATTTGTCTACTAGACTGGACTATAGGACACTCTGTGCCTGATTCCAGCTGCTGTAGATGGATGTGTTAATCTGCAGCTGCTTTAATGAGGTGCTGGAGGAATGTGAGTGTCAATAGCCAGTATAATTCAGATAACATTTCACTGTGATTGAGATGGAGTGAACAAATGCCACTTGTTCAGGAAAGAAGCTCCCTGCTGTCCTGTTGTGTGTAATAAACAGTGGTGCTCTGTGTGTGTGCGTGTGTGAGAGAGCGTGCGGGGACTGAGAGGACGCTGGGGTTCTGTTTGTGTGTGTGCGTGTGTGAGAGAGCGTGAGGGGACTGAGAGGACGCTGGGGTTCTGTGTGTGTGTGTGTGTGTGTGTGTGAGTGAGTCAGAGGACTGAGAGGATGCTGGGGTTCTACAAGGGCCTCTGTTTGGGGTTAGGACTCCTGCATGCTCCCATCGACCCCAATGCACTACCCCACAGTCCCCACTACTCTTGTAAAAATACACTGCTGTAATAGGGGCACTGGGGTTCTTTCCATGCGTTTTTCTCTCTTAGCAGGCTGTGTGGCCGAGGCACAATCCAGTGCCTTAAGGGAAGCACCAGCCCACAGCCCCACTGTGTGAAAATATCCCAATATCGCTGTTCTATCAAGCTCCCAAGGTAAAAAGGGGAGCAAACTGGGTTTTATACCCCATGTGTGATGTCACAATAGTGGCTTCGCAGGCCAGTGCTTTTCCCATGGTTATACTATGCGTGTACCATAGTTGACCAAGGTTGGCCATGTTTTTAATATGCGTTACCATACCTCTCTGGGAATTACAGTGCTTACCTATGCTTTATTACACTATGACTTTACTATGGGAAGCTTTTACTATGGGAAGCAGCACATAACAGAGTCTTTATTAAAGTCTTGAGAGTGTCTCAGATTTTCCACTCGGAATGCTGTCCTTGTACACTCGATGCACCCTGCAGCTGTTGCTTACAGTAAATACCAGTACAGGTTTGGGTTCTGTCAGGCGCAGGTAAAGCACACACAGCTGATGTAATGCAATTCCCTTTTTGGGGTGCGGATTGATCAGCCCTGGAGATATCAGGGCAGGGTCGCTCTCTGATGTATTCATTAGCACAGTAACGGGATGCACAGTGTGGATGATTTCTCATTCATTATGTGCTGAATGGGAACAGTGTTAAATGACAAGGAAACTTCTTAACCCTTTCCTGGCTTGACAAGGACAGCTGGATTCAGCAGAAGTACACTGAGGTCAGATCTCTTGGACAGCTTGCAATAAAATAGAGAACTTTTACAAAGAATACAGACGTTTGTGTTTAACAGAAACAAACTAAACAAATAACTCTTGAGAGGAAAGACAATGCTGTGAAAACAGAAGTGGCTCAGTGGTGATACAGCGGACTGGTCCACCGATTCACTTAGAGCAGGGGGGGGGGGCAATGCTGGCTGTACTGGTTCCAACCCTGTTCTAAATTGTTTGATTGAACTGATGAAACTTCCTTCATACTTCATTATCTCATTTTACCTGTTAAACTTGGAGTGGAGTGGCCCTCCAGGACCGGGATGGGACGCTCCGGACTTGGAGGTTAAACTACAGACAGGCCCAGATTAAAGGACGCGGGACCCATGCTATGCCATGTTTTGGGGGCCAACTGCATACCCACTCTTCAAAAACAACCAGTAAGGCTTTTTAAACTAATAATGCCTTTACTGCCACGTGACAGAAATCACATGCAATTGATAACAATTCCATCTCATGATTGTTCAGGATATCCCATGATTGATAAAGATAATTATAATTTACATTCAAACATCTGTGGGAATATAGAACATAAAACTATGCAGTCCTGTGTCAAAGAAATGACAAGAAGCTCCAATCCCAGGCAGTACAAAAGAATGCTTAAGAAACACAACACAAGAACGAGCCCTTCAGTAGCAGAAATAAAACAAGCTCCCATCCAAGGCATTATTGAAGTGTTGCATTTCAATACGCAAGCACTGTAGCTTCACTCCAAGGCAGACATGTATACGTTAGAGCTGCTTCCTGCGTGAGCTCTGAGTGGCAAACGTGGCCATTAGTCTCTTGTTACTTCACTCTCAACAGAAAGTGTGGCAAGAAAAGACTAGCTTTAGTTTCCTGTATACATCTTCCACTCCACACATCATGGGCCTTTTATTTTGAGTTCTACACTCTAGTAAAGAGAAAGCTTCAAAATATTTAAAGAGGCATGCTGTGCACATTTCAGAAAGGACAGGTTTTTAAAGTTGTCCCTAAGCTGAAAGAGATGAAATGTGCAAACTGAGGAGGATTCACACATCTACAGTCACTTTATCACGCGCGGTGTAACTGATAAACCAAAATATGCAGTTTTTGTAAAATGTCCGAAACAGTGGACACACTTGTGTGGGCCCCAGCTGGGCTGGGTCCCCAAGCTACAGCATAATTAGCTTCAGTTGATCCAGCCCAGACTATAGACTGACTGTTTTAAAGATTTTGTTTTATGTACAAACTAAATATTCATTTCAAATCTGAATTTGCTTCCATTACCCATAAAAAAGACTGCACTATGAATATTCATGATCACAAATTAAAGGTTTACCGCAACTCAGCCTCCAGAGTTCAAGGGTCAAGAGCCTGTTCCTTGGCGGCTGCCCACTCCTGATCATTCCCAGAATTATTCCAAACTGGAGAGGGGGAACAATGGCGAACCAGAGCAGAGCGGCATGCTTCTGCAAGCCAGAAGCCCACACACATTCCACTGGGAGATTGCAGAGCAGACATCTGAGAACACCATCCCCAGCCAGAAAACACTGACTGAGCAAAACAAGACTAGAACACCATCCCCAGCCAGCAAACACTGACTGAGCAAAACAAGACTAGAACACCATCCCCAGCCAGCAAACACTGACTGAACAAAACAAGCCCACAACACTATCCCCAGCCAGCAAAATAAACTGTAGCAAGGTAGCATTGGCGGACTGTCAATCAAAACACAAATTTGCAAATCAGAGCTAACAGATGGTCTATCTGGAGGCGGGACGCAGAGAGAGCTCTCTGGCAATTGGTCCGTGTTGTTAAAGTCATGTGATTTCTCTGCTGGCACATGTGATACTAACCAACAGATAGTACAAATTCAGTATTTAAAATAATGACATGCTTTTGGGATATTCATTTGTTAAGTGTGTTGATGAGTGTGTTGAATGAATTTGTACTATGGGCTAAGTTTTGAATGCAGACAGGTTTCTTTATAGAATTTTTTTTTAGGTTGTGCTGCATGTTTTACTTTTTTTTTGGGGGGGGGGGGGGGGGTCTATTTCACACTCTTGCACCAAGGCCCAGTAAATCCTGGCGCTGGCACTGCACTGCACTGCACTGCACTGCACTGCACTGCACGGCATGTCTCCTAGGCCGGGGCTCAGCTCAGTGTGTGTGCAGCCTGGGTACAGGGTCTGAGGCTCAGAGTCACAAACATAGCTTATGGTTTTTGTGGTTGAGG
Organism: Acipenser ruthenus; assembly: GCF_902713425.1. NCBI lineage: Eukaryota > Metazoa > Chordata > Actinopteri > Acipenseriformes > Acipenseridae > Acipenser > Acipenser ruthenus. The sequence goes on from NC_081211.1 coordinate 9,107,181, forward strand.
GGGGGAGGGGGAGGAGTGGACTGAACTGAGGTTTCCGTTTAACATTTTTTAATGTAAGTGTGAAGCGCTGGGGAGCTGTGCAGTCCTCTACTTTCACAGGCCTTTACTGTCACACAGGCAACTTACTGTCAATGTGTCACCAGCTCCCAGGGGTGGTCGTGTCCTCATGCACACACTGGGTGCCAAAAATGAAAGAAATAGGCCTTCATGAAAGAAATAGCACTTTTGTTCTGTACAATATTTCTTACTGATGCATTTCTTACATCCATTATTAAATTGGTTCAAACTTCTGCTTCGATGACTGAAACAGAAATCAACAAAGTGGATCTAGAGAAGATATTAGTTCAGATAACTCGGATATCTCAAACCTGATCCCAGTTTATAACCATAATGAACCGTCAATAAAACCTACTTAAAATGAATTCGATCCATCAACAGCAGATATAGATGAAACAGGGACGGGCCCGAGGGCCACATCTGTAAAAAGTGTCTGAAGGCAGGACTGACACCCTCCTAAACGTCTGTGACGTTCTGCTGTTAAACAGAACGAAGCTTCAAATGTCTTTTCATTTATTTTCCCCTTTCCCTTGCCTTTTCATGTTTGTAATTATGTCAAGTGGTTTGGGGTTCTCTTACTCCAATATTGACTTTATTCTGTTTCTACATATCTGTCTTTAACATCCTTCCTCATTCAGTTCAAATCACATGATAGCATGGCATTTCGAACGGGCTGGCGCAATTGAAAGACCACATCGTCACATGATTTGAGTGGAATTCAGAGCCGGATTCTTAGGAATCTGCACTCCAAACGATTACAAACACATGAGAAGACAAGGAGAGAATATCAATTAATTTGAAGCTACTTGTTACTTAATGATTGTGAAGCAGAACCTTCACCAGGCGTTCCTCTGAAGTCATGACTGTGAAATACCAGGGGGGTTAAAAAAAAAAACGTGATCAGAGAGACCTGCAGACGAGTGTCAGAGGAAACAGAGCCGTGATCAGAGAGACCTGCAGCCGAGTGTCGGAGGAAACAAAGCCGCGATCAGAGAGACCTGCAGCCGAGTGTCGGAGGAAACAGAGCCGTGATCAGAGAGACCTGCAGCCGAGTGTCAGAGGAAACAGAGCCGTGATCAGAGAGACCTGCAGCCGAGTGTCAGAGGAAAAAGAGCCGTGATCAGAGAGACCTGCAGCCGAGTGTCAGAGGAAACAGAGCCGTGATCAGAGAGACCTGCAGACGAGTGTCGGAGGAAACAGAGCCGCGATCAGAGAGACCTGCAGACGAGTGTCGGAGGAAACAGAGCCGCGATCAGAGAGACCTGCAGCCGAGTGTCGGAGGAAACAAAGCCGCGATCAGAGAGACCTGCAGCCGAGTGTCGGAGGAAACAGAGCCGCGATCAGAGAGACCTGCAGCCGAGTGTCAGAGGAAACAGAGCCGTGATTAGAGAGACCTGCAGACGAGTGTCGGAGGAAACAGAGCCGCGATCAGAGAGACCTGCAGCCGAGTGTCGGAGGAAACAGAGCCGCGATTAGAGAGACCTGCAGACGAGTGTCAGAGGAAACAGAGCCGCGATTAGAGAGACCTGCAGACGAGTGTCAGAGGAAACAGAGCCGCGATCAGAGAGACCTGCAGACGAGTGTCGGAGGAAACAGAGCCGCGATCAGAGAGACCTGCAGACGAGTGTCGGAGGAAACAGAGCCGCGATCAGAGAGACCTGCAGACGAGTGTCAGAGGAAACAGAGCCGCGATCAGAGAGACCTGCAGACGAGTGTCAGAGGAAACAGAGCCGCGATCAGAGAGACCTGCAGCCGAGTGTCAGAGGAAACAGAGCCGTGATCAGAGAGACCTGCAGACGAGTGTCAGAGGAAACAGAGCCGTGATCAGAGAGACCTGCAGACGAGTGTCGGAGGAAACAGAGCCGTGATCAGAGAGACCTGCAGACGAGTGTCAGAGGAAACAGAGCCGCGATCAGAGAGACCTGCAGACGAGTGTCAGAGGAAACAGAGCCGTGATTAGAGAGACCTGCAGCCGAGTGTCGGAGGAAACAGAGGTGCAATCAGAGAGACCTGCAGACGAGTGTCGGAGGAAACAAAGCCGTGATCAGAGAGACCTGCAGACGAGTGTCAGAGGAAACAGAGCCGTGATTAGAGAGACCTGCAGCCGAGTGTCGGTGGAAACAGAGGTGCAATCAGAGAGACCTGCAGACGAGTGTCAGAGGAAACAGAGCCGCGATCAGAGAGACCTGCAGACGAGTGTCAGAGGAAACAGAGCCGTGATTAGAGAGACCTGCAGCCGAGTGTCGGAGGAAACAGAGGTGCAATCAGAGAGACCTGCAGACGAGTGTCGGAGGAAACAAAGCCGTGATCAGAGAGACCTGCAGACGAGTGTCAGAGGAAACAGAGCCGTGATTAGAGAGACCTGCAGCCGAGTGTCGGAGGAAACAGAGGTGCAATCAGAGAGACCTGCAGACGAGTGTCGGAGGAAACAAAGCCGTGATCAGAGAGACCTGCAGACGAGTGTCGGAGGAAACAGAGCCGCGATCAGAGAGACCTGCAGCCGAGTGTCAGAGGAAACAGAGCCGCGATCAGAGAGACCTGCAGACGAGTGTCGGAGGAAACAGAGCCGCGATCAGAGAGACCTGCAGACGAGTGTCGGAGGAAACAAAGCCGTGATCAGAGAGACCTGCAGACGAGTGTCGGAGGAAACAAAGCCGTGATCAGAGAGACCTGCAGACGAGTGTCGGAAGAAACAGAGCCGCGATCAGAGAGACCTGCAGACGAGTGTCGGAGGAAACAGAGCCGTGATCAGAGAGACCTGCAGACGAGTGTCAGAGGAAACAGAGCCGTGATCAGAGACCTGCAGACGAGTGTCAGAGGAAACAGAGCCATGATCAGAGAGACCTGCAGACGAGTGTCGGAGGAAACAGAGCCGTGATCAGAGAGACCTGCAGACGAGCGTCAGAGGAAACAGAGCCGTGATCAGAGAGACCTGCAGACGAGTGTCGGAGGAAACAGAGGCGTGATCAGAGAGACCTGCAGACGAGCGTCGGAGGTAACAGAGCCGTGATTAGAGAGACCTGCAGACGAGCGTCAGAGGAAACAGAGGCGCAATCAGAGAGACCTGCAGCCGAGTGTCAGAGGAAACAGAGGTGCAATCAGAGAGACCTGCAGACGAGTGTCGGAGGAAACAAAGCCGTGATCAGAGAGACCTGCAGACGAGTGTCAGAGGAAACAGAGCCGTGATTAGAGAGACCTGCAGCCGAGTGTCGGAGGAAACAGAGGTGCAATCAGAGAGACCTGCAGACGAGTGTCGGAGGAAACAAAGCCGTGATCAGAGAGACCTGCAGACGAGTGTCGGAGGAAACAGAGCCGCGATCAGAGAGACCTGCAGCCGAGTGTCAGAGGAAACAGAGCCGCAATCAGAGAGACCTGCAGACGAGTGTCGGAGGAAACAGAGCCGCGATCAGAGAGACCTGCAGACGAGTGTCGGAGGAAACAAAGCCGTGATCAGAGAGACCTGCAGACGAGTGTCGGAGGAAACAAAGCCGTGATCAGAGAGACCTGCAGACGAGTGTCGGAAGAAACAGAGCCGCGATCAGAGAGACCTGCAGACAAGTGTCGGAGGAAACAGAGCCGTGATCAGAGAGACCTGCAGACGAGTGTCAGAGGAAACAGAGCCGTGATCAGAGACCTGCAGACGAGCGTCAGAGGAAACAGAGCCATGATCAGAGAGACCTGCAGACGAGTGTCGGAGGAAACAGAGCCGTGATCAGAGAGACCTGCAGACGAGCGTCAGAGGAAACAGAGCCGTGATCAGAGAGACCTGCAGACGAGTGTCGGAGGAAACAGAGGCGTGATCAGAGAGACCTGCAGACGAGCGTCGGAGGAAACAGAGCCGTGATTAGAGAGACCTGCAGACGAGCGTCAGAGGAAACAGAGGCGCAATCAGAGAGACCTGCAGCCGAGTGTCAGAGGAAACAGAGCCGTGATTAGAGAGACCTGCAGCCGAGTGTCGGAGGAAACAGAGCCGCGATCAGAGAGACCTGCAGACGAGTGTCAGAGGAAACAGAGCCGCGATCAGAGAGACCTGCAGACGAGTGTCGGAGGAAACAAAGCCGCGATCAGAGAGACCTGCAGCTGAGTGTCAGAGGAAACAGAGCCGCGATCAGAGAGACCTGCAGACGAGTGTCGGAGGAAACAGAGCCGCGATCAGAGAGACCTGCAGCCGAGTGTCAGAGGAAACAGAGCCGCGATCAGAGAGACCTGCAGCCGAGTGTCGGAGGAAACAGAGGCGCAATCAGAGAGACCTGCAGCCGAGTGTCGGAGGAAACAGAGCCGCGATCAGAGAGACCTGCAGCCGAGTGTCAGAGGAAACAGAGCCGCGATCAGAGAGACCTGCAGCCGAGCGTCAGAGGAAACAGAGCCGCGATCAGAGAGACCTGCAGCCGAGCGTCAGAGGAAACAGAGCCGCGATCAGAGAGACCTGCACCCGAGCGTCGGAGGAAACAAAGCCGCGATCAGAGAGACCTGCAGCCGAGCGTCGGAGGAAACAGAGCCGTGATCAGAGAGACCTGCAGCCGAGTGTCAGAGGAAACAGAGCCGCGATCAGAGAGACCTGCAGCTGAGTGTCAGAGGAAACAGAGGCGCGATCAGAGAGACCTGCAGACGAGTGTCGGAGGAAACAGAGCCGCGATCAGAGAGACCTGCAGACGAGTGTCGGAGGAAACAGAGCCGCGATCAGAGAGACCTGCAGACGAGTGTCAGAGGAAACAGAGCTGTGATCAGAGAGACCTGCAGACGAGTGTCGGAGGAAACAGAGGCGTGATCAGAGAGACCTGCAGACGAGTGTCGGAGGAAACAGAGCCGTGATCAGAGAGACCTGCAGACGAGTGTCAGAGGAAACAGACACTATTTTACTGTAGTAATTACATCATCCAAAATGATTTTACTAACTCCCCCTAGTTTGGGTAATCACACAAGATGGCTCTACACCCTATTGACAGTGTTACGGCAGGTCTTTTCAGTAAAAACATAGACTTCATTTAGTATTCATTGTCATGTTTCTTTTTTGAATTGGTATCACATTTTACAATCGTTTTGCAATCAATAATATATAAATATTGAATTTTTTTTTTTTAAATCAACACAGGTAAAAACAGGTCATTTTCAGCTAAACGTTAACTGAAATACCACAGCCATTTAGGATTTATATGTTAAACATTTAAAGCTTTACAGCCTTTGTTTGTTTTATCTCAGCATTGAAACTGTGCATCTCTGATCATGTTGCCAATGAGACAGAATCAGTCTGGATGATTTAGTTAGTTAACAGTCCTTCCACACTGCAGACCAGCACCGTCTTCATCTCCTCACAAAGCCTCTCAAACACCTTCCACACTGCAGTCCAGCACCGTCTTCATCTCCTCACAAAGCCTCTCAAACACCTTCCACACTACAGACCAGCACCGTCTTCATCTCCTCACAAAGCCTCTCAAACACCTTCCACACTACAGACCAGCACCGTCTTCATCTCCTCACAAAGCCTCTCAAACACCTTCCACACTGCAGACCAGCACCGTCTTCATCTCCTCACAAAGCCTCTCAAACACCTTCCACACTGCAGTCCAGCACCGTCTTCATCTCCTCACAAAGCCTCTCAAACACCTTCCACACTACAGACCAGCACTGTCTTCATCTCCTCACAAAGCCTCTCAAACACCTTCCACACTGCAGTCCAGCACCGTCTTCATCTCCTCACAAAGCCTCTCAAACACCTTCCACACTACAGACCAGCACCGTCTTCATCTCCTCACAAAGCCTCTCAAACACCTTCCACACTGCAGACCAGCACCGTCTTCATCTCCTCACAAAGCCTCTCAAACACCTTCCACACTGCAGTCCAGCACCGTCTTCATCTCCTCACAAAGCCTCTCAAACACCTTCCACACTGCAGTCCAGCACCGTCTTCATCTCCTCACAAAGCCTCTCAAACACCTTCCACACTACAGACCAGCACAGTCTTCATCTCCTCACAAAGCCTCTCAAACACCTTCCACACTACAGACCAGCACCGTCTTCATCTCCTCACAAAGCCTCTCAAACACCTTCCACACTGCAGACCAGCATCGTCTTCATCTCCTCACAAAGCCTCTCAAACACCTTCCACACTGCAGTAGAGCACCGTCTTCATCTCCTCACAAAGCCTCTCAAACACCTTCCACACTGCAGTCCAGCACCGTCTTCATCTCCACACAAAGCCTCTCAAACACCTTCCACACTGCAGACCAGCACTGTCTTCATCTCCTCACAAAGCCTCTCAAACACCTTCCACACTACAGACCAGCACCGTCTTCATCTCCTCACAAAGCCTCTCAAACACCTTCCACACTGCAGACCAGCACTGTCTTCATCTCCTCACAAAGCCTCTCAAACACCTTCCACACTGCAGACCAGCACTGTCTTCATCTCCTCACAAAGCCTCTCAAACCCATATATTGGCTGTGCGTGTAATTATGTAGTGTGGAGCAGTGTGGAGTAGTGGTTAGGGCTCTGGACTCTTGACCGGAGGGTTGTGGGTTCAATCCCCAGTGGGGGACACTGCTGTTGTACCCTTGAGCAAGGTACTTTACCTAGATTGCTCCAGTAAAAAACCCAACTGTATAAATGGGTAATTGTATGTAAAATAATGTGATATCTGTATAATGTGAAATAATGTATAATGTGATATCTTGTAACAATTGTAAGTCGCCCTGGATAAGGGCGTCTGCTAAGAAATAAATAATAATAATAATAATAATATGTGTACAAGTTAATTAAGCTAAATTAGGCCAAGTACCCATTTCCAACTGGATTATAGTAGGAGGATTTTGTGAACAAAAACAAAACTGCTCCGGGGCCCTGTCGAAGGGGAATGGGCTCCTCTGATAAAAGGGTTTGTAAAATGGAAGTGAATTAAAGTGTCTTGTTACTGTTTTTTGAAACCTCCAAGTGTGTGGTCTGTATCATTATTATGGCTGGAGGTTCAAACAATTTCAGTGGAAAACACTTGTAATGGAACATGAGTGACAGAACCATAGAAAATAGCTGTGTATCAGATATGAAGACACTATCTCAAAATCATGAGGAAACACAAAAATCTAATGAGCTCAATGTGGCAGCTACTTAGGTCCCATGTATTGTTACATTTTGTCCAACCTGTGAATTCTTTATCTTAACTGGTTCACGAGATACAAGTTGCTGGAAATGAGTCTTACAAACACTTATAAGCGAGTCTGGTAGACAGTATTACAACACTGCCCCTCTGCTTCAGCAAGACATGAATCCAATGCATTCCCTGCCTCTCCAGTGAGCCACATCTCTCCCCGCTCGCTCGCTGCTTTCCTCTGCAGCTGGGGGAAGTGACATCGTAGAGGAAACAGGATGGGATTTCAGGGGATGCATGACTTCATTGTTCCCAGAACTGTTGGTCTGTCTGTCTCTTGCTCTCTCTCTCTCTCTCAATCTCTCCCTCCACCCCCTCACTCCGTCCCTTTCTCCTCTACTGCTACCTCTCTCCCTTCCGTCCTTTCTCTTTGCCTACCCCTCCCCTCTCTTTCTGTCTTTCCCTCTCTCCTCTCCCTTTCCCTGACGTTTGGTTGTATGAATATATTCAGCTGACGTCACCCTGATTAGCAGCCAGACAAATGTTTTACTTTCTGTCTCAGGTTTACGTATTGAAAACTGCACTGTACGCGAGACACTGGCTGTACACACAATCCCTTGATGGTGATGAAAAAAAAAAAGAATTCATATTCTCTTGAATGCATCGGTAGGGGCACAATACAGCCAACCAACCGTTTCATGATAATGATGATGAACAATGTAACGGTTCCTGAATGTGCCCAGAATTGTGCTTCTGTGTCAATGTGGCCTTATTGATACGTTCGTTTACAAGTAAATGTGGAAACGTTCGTTTGACCGTTTCGGAAGCTTTGCTGGTTCTGAAACAAAAACAATCCAAAAACTGGAAAAAGGATTTCCTCCATATTCTGTGTCCTTTTTGAAGAAGAAAAAATAAAAATAAAACACCTGAAAGTTACTGACTGACACGCACACACACTGACTGACTGACACACACACACACTGACTGACACACACACACACTGACTGACTGACACACACACTGAATGACTGACACACACACTGACTGACAGACACACACACACTGACTGACTGACACACACACTGACTGACAGACACACACACACTGACTGACAGACACACACACACACTGACTGACTGACACACACTGAATGACTGACACACACACTGACTGACAGACACACACACACTGACTGACTGACACACACACTGACTGACAGACACACACACACTGACTGACAGACACACACACACACTGACTGACTGACACACACACACTGACTGACTGACACACACACTGAATGACTGACACACACACTGACTGACAGACACACACACACTGACTGACAGACACACACACACACTGACTGACAGACACACACACTGACTGACTGACACACACACACACTGAATGACTGACACACACACTGACTGACAGACACACACACACACTGACTGACAGACACACACACACACTGACTGACAGACACACACACACACTGACTGACAGACACACACACTGACTGACTGACTGACACACACACACACTGACTGACAGACACACACACTGACTGACAGACACACACACACACTGACTGACAGACACACACACACTGACTGACAGACACACACACACACTGACTGACAGACACACACACTGACTGACTGACTGACACACACACACACTGACTGACAGACACACACACTGACTGACAGACACACACACACACTGACTGACAGACACACACACACACACACTGACTGACTGACACACACACTGACTGACAGACACACACACACTGACTGACAGACACACACACACACTGACTGACAGACACACACACTGACTGACAGACACACACACACACACTGACTGACTGACTGACACACACACACTGACTGACTGACACACACACACACACACACTGACACAGACAGACTGACTGACTGACTGACACAAACACACAGACACACTGACTGACTGACACACACACTGACTGATTGACACACACACTGACTGACTGACACAGACACTGACTGACTGACTGACACACACACTGACTGACTGACTGACACACACACTGAATGACTGACTGACACACACACACACACTGACTGACAGACACACACACACACAGTGACACAGACAGACTGACTGACTGACTGACTGACACAAACACACAGACACACTGACTGACTGACACACACACTGACTGACTGACACACACACTGACTGACTGACTGACACACTGACTGACTGACTGACACACTGACTGACTGACTGACACACTGACTGACTGACTGACACACTGACTGACTGACTGACTGACACACACACTGACTGACTGACTGACACACACACTGACTGACTGACTGACTGACTGACACACACACTGACTGACTGACACAAACACACAGACACACTGACTGACTGACACACACACACATTGTCACACACACACACAGATTGTCACACACAGACTAACACATATTGCCCAGAAAAACAGTTTTTGCGCAATTAAGCCAGATTGAAAGGTTACTTCACTTACCAAGGTCTTTCACAACCCAGCTTTGCGATATTGCCAGGAACAGGCTTTAAGAGAAGAGAAACTAAGGCTAGAGGAAGTAACAGGAGGCAGACCAGCAGCACGGCCACTCTGCTGCACCTCACATTCTGTGCAATGAAGAGGCTCACAGCACTATTTTAGTTCAATCCCTGTCAAAGCCAGTCTCATACAGTTTCAAAGTTGCAGCTTGTAGATTCATAACCTCCTTCTGCTGCAGGTAGACTTGCCATGGCAAATCAGACACACATCTACATAGACGCAATCTGCAAGGTCTACAGGAGGCTGGGATCGGTGCAACACCAAGGGAGTTATCATGCCCACCATGCAGAGAGTGACAGACAGACGGGCACAATCAGTTTTATGAATGAGGACCATGAAAACTGTAAACTCATGAGAAAACGGACGCATCTAAGAAAGCACAACGCATAACACTGATATGAAGAGACCCAGGCTGAAACGGCTCTGAGATCTGAGCGCCAGGGGATTCACGAACAAATACCATCTCAGCTCCCCTCACAGGAGGCTTTGAGAGGAATGATGCTCCCTGCCATCTCTTTGTTGAATATTTGAATACAAAATCCATGCAGGCATGTTGGCCTGGTGGAGGAGAAGTGACAGGCAGGAGGGTGATGTCAGTGAAGTTCATGTGATGTCAGTGAAGTTCATGCAAGGTCCAGCGAGGCGGGATGTCTTTTGGATGGTGTGTGGTGGACATGCCAACTAGAGACAGGAAATCACTTTTCCAAGCAATCAATGGAACTAGTCAACATGACGTGGCAGCAATACTAACACACTATAAATACCAAAACAAGCATGTCTGTGACATTCAACTCATCGACAGCCTCCTAATACAACATGAGGAGCTGGGAAATCACAGAGACCAACATCCAGACATCAGACAGATATCATACAGACAGACAGACACCATAGAGACATACAGACAGACATCATAGAGACAGACAGACCGACATCCATACATCATACAGACAGACAGACATCAAAAAGACAGAGAGACATCATAGAGACAGACAGACATCCAGACATCATAGAGACAGACAGACATCATAGAGACAGACAGACATCATAGAGACAGACAGACATCCAGACATCATAGAGACAGACAGACATCATAGAGACAGACATCCAGACATCATAGAGACAGACAGACATCATAGAGACAGACAGACATCCAGACATCATAGAGACAGACAGACATCATAGAGACAGACAGACATCCAGACATCATAGAGACAGACAGACATCATAGAGACAGACAGACAGACAGACAGACAGGCTCCTAATACAACATGAGGTGCTCGGACATCAGAGACCGACATGCAACCCCAGATTCTGATACCGTCCATAAATTGTAGTACAGAATGCTCAACACACTTTCATCACACTCGAATAAGTCTTTCTCTAGATACGGCCACAAGTGTTGCTTTATCCTATAGAATGAACTCATTTTACTTCATAAAGTCGAATAAAACCTGCTGAATAATGTTACGTTAACATATAGAATTACACACTGCTTTGTAGTTTTCCATATGCTTAACGAAAAACTGACAAATTGAAAAATGTGACATTTCGAAATCTAGCATGAAAATACTGTACTGATAGAGGCTGTCTGCGGTTTGGTTTGGAGGTCTGTTCTTCAGTATACTGACACACAGCACAGTTATTAGTTGTTTTGCTATTAATAAATGCAGTTCTCTGAGAACTAGACGCTTGCAATGGTTTGGTTTAGGTGCAAGGCTGTTTTTCACTCGTTTGATGATCCGGCTGCAGATGGCACACAGGTTTGTTGTAAAATTCAGATTAACGGAGCAGTTCTAGACAAGTTACTTCCAGGATCCAGGCTCTTGTCAATAGCATGTCGAGTTTGATTTGACAGCTAAACTTGAAGAGTATGTATATATGGTAAAGGCAGACAGACCGATAGGTAGATGTATAATTAAACATTATATAATGTTAGTGTGACATCATTTCCATCTGATTCAAGCTATCTGACATAAGCCATCGGAAACGTGGGCATTGTATGTATTGGGTTTGGAAAAGGGCTGCTGTTCATGTTGTGAGTGCTGACCCCTGTGTACCGAGGCGGGGGGCTGCACTGCCATGGAATAGCCTGCCTGTTTCTCAGTGACAGAGTGGCGGGGGGCTGCACTGCCATGGAATAGCCTGCCTGTTTCTCAGTGACAGAGTGGCAGGGGGCTGCACTGCCATGGAATAGCCTGTCTGTTTCTCAGTGACAGAGTGGCAGGGGGCTGCACTGCCATGGAATAGCCTGCCTGTTTCTCAGTGACAGAGTGGCAGGGAGCTGCACTGCCATGGAACAGCCTGCCTGTTTCTCAGTGACAGAGTGGCAGGACGGCTGAGAGGGAGGAAGCTTGTCTTGCTGCAGCTGAAACTCCTCTTAGGAGTTTGTAAACAAACTGGACAGCCAACAAGGTCTGTTATGTGATGGGTCTGTCCGGTGTTGTAAACAGACTCAGCTGAGTGAACCAGACTGCGGCTTGATCATCTGCAAATGCTCTGGTATCTCCCAGCTCAGGGCAGTGCAGAGAGACTGGACACATACTGGCTTCACACTCGCTTCACTGCAAGTTCATATGTTGTGTCTGGGGTGTGAAGAGTGCCGGTCTTGCTGCTCAAACAGTGTGAAATGACAGTAAGAGACACTGCACACAACGCATTCACTTATTACAAATCACATGAATGAAGGCTGCACTCAGGAACAGCTTTAAAAGGCACATATTTCATTTCTTGCCTTTCGATTTCTGCAATGTCAGTAATGTTTTCTTAAAGAGTTAGGTGTGGTGATCTATGCACTGGACGATATCTCTACACAGGATAACACTGTGATTGGTCGATTTCTGACATGTGATTTCTAACTGCAGATGCAGACAGATGATTTCATCACACCTGGTTCTCTTTATGTTTAACAGGGTCTTCAGAAAATAGGTTAATTTAGGAGTTAAAGGGTACATCAGCACTACATGAAAAACAAAACATAACTATCTGTTCCGAATGTGTTTGGTCATTGTATAATAATCCGTATGCGTCCAAACAGCTGCATATGCCACACTGCTAATGTCCAAAATCACTCTTCCCGAACACCTCTTCTGAGCCAAAAAAGATGACTTCCGCCTGTACTCTGAGATGTACCGGCGCATGTCCAGTGAAGCGTTGAGTAAGCTGTATGACCTCCGTGCATAAACACTCTTCTCTGTGTGCCGAACGTGGTCTATGTGCTGTGTTAGTGGTCGCGGATGTATAACCAATACATAATAAACAGTGATTAAAGTGGGGCGGTATGAGCTCGTGTGCATAGCGGTAAAAATAAAAATAATAATAATTGAAAATTATACTACTGCGGCAAAACTTCCTACTCTCGCCTCTTAACGCAATAAAGCGTTCGTGTTTCTGAGCGAGTATGCTTCCTTTTTAAAATGCATTTTACATTGATCTTTTGCATGAAATATCTGTAATATAATTTAACATTTAATTTCTATGGACCTTTTCATGACGCATAATCTAAAAGCTTTTCACAGGAACACTTTGTATACTTTATATATAGATAAAAAGTCAATTGATAAAGTTAAATAATAAAATATCGTGATGGTATCAGTGACCCCCCCCCCCCCCCCCCCAAAAAAAAGCAGAGGACAGGAAAGGCCCTTTTCTAATTGTAGAGCAGCTTCCGAGTCTCAATCAGATGAATGATTACCCCAGTTAAAATGTAAAATAAACAGTATCATTGCACATTTTATTCAGTTTGTAAATACCTGGAGTTAGTCATACTTTATCATGGCTTTGCGCATCGATGGGCGGGTGTGCTGCAGGTTGTGAAATCTTTCCCAAGGCCAGTATGTACATTTTGTACATGATTTATAATGCCTCGCCACTTGCCAAACTGCCATATCATGTGTTACTAATTGTGTCGTTACATACACATTGTTGTTTGTAACACTGCGTTGATTACAGACCTTCGGCGGAGCACATTAGTTTCACTATGAATCCACATGCAATCACATCAAAGTGATCACTGCAGATAAACTGGCTTTCATATCAGAAGCTGGATCAGTGTGTGGTTATATGATTGTGCGTGTGTTGTGTCAGGAAATGCAAACGAATAACCAAATACGAAGGATGAAAAAATGCAATATTTCTATTTTTTGGTCAGATCACGATCCCCAAAGACCTCACTTCGAAAGGAATTCCATCGTTTCCGAATCTCACTTGCTAAGTTTTTTTTTATATGTGTCCATTCTGCAAACGTTCTGAATATTGAAATCTACTGGATTGTCGAAAGCTTCAATGGCAATGCTGACATGGTCCAGGAGTCAGTGGCGAGGCATTACAAAATCACATACGAAATGTACATGCTATGGACAGACGTACAGCTCCCCCATCCCCCTGACCTCCACACACGGATGCTTTTGGAGTCTTGTGCAGGGGTGCAAATCGTTTTGAAAGTTGGTGCTCAACTGTTTTGAAAGTTTGCTGGTGTTGAATAATCAAACCCCCTCACTACTCTTCAATGAGTTTTCACTGTTTTGTGTTCCAGTAAATATTTAACACAATGTACTCCCCATCTCATCACACCCATCTCTGTAGTCATATTTACAAGCTGTATATTTTGTAAAAAGGAAATTCTTCGCCATCCCCTCTCATCCACGGCAAGACTCAGAGCAGCATTTTGATTTCTGGTATTCATGCAAGCTCTAATCAATCTGCGCGTATTTCATCTCAGAAGAGACTCTTTTCATGTCTACTGGTGCCAGGATCTAGCAGCCACTAAACAGCCCGCTGCACAGGCGGCGCTCATTGCAACCCTCATTATCACGACTGCAGATCATTATTTGTGCAGGTTGAGTAATTTGCATTGCTCTTAAGCTTACAGAACGCAGTGCAAAATAAGTGATTTGGATTTTGCAGCCCTGTTATGTACTGAAGAAGAGTAACACAGAGGAGTAGGACTCTCACGTTTTTTCACACAACTTCAGTAATAAATGAGTGCTCTAAACTTTTATGTAACCTCTAAGAATATATATTTATATAATATTTTATATATATAAAATAAACATAGCTGTTGACAGATGAAACGGGAGCCGTATCAGTCCAGAGGTGACAGACAAAGATGAGGAGATGTGATACCTTTTACTGGACTAACTAAACAATAATTTATCACAAGCTTTCCAGACCTCAACGATCTCTTATTCAGGTGAAGGTCTTAAACGTCTGTTTACCTGTCTTTTATTTTGTGCCTGAGTTCACTCTGTTGGCTATTCAATGGTAATTTCTGTCTCCAGTCTTGCTACACTATTATTCTGTAACTTTATTTTGTACTATTCAAAATAAACCCGAAGCTTTCAAGCTCAGCAGCTCAGTCATGAGATCGATCTCACGCGCACCAAGCCAACCCCTCTGTTTACTATGACGGTCAAAATGACAGCTCCCTTAGTTCTAGGTTCATAACTTGTCATATCTCCATAGGTTTCCGCAACCCTGGGTCTACTGATGCTATGAGATGTTTAATACATCTATTTAGGAAAAGTCAGAAATGCACAGGCGCCTAGCTGCCAGATCAGTGGAGTAAAATGCATTTAAAAAACGTCAGTCAAAAAAGTGATCAGTTTAGTGTTAAAGGGTATTAATGCCCCTCCCCTAGTCATCTGCATTCGTAGAAAATACTTTTGTGAAATAGTGATGAATTAATTTAGTATAAAGCATTTTTAAGCCCTGCTGCTGCCTTCCCCCGCGCACGCTACAATACTACGACTACTAATAATAATAATTAGAAGAACAAGAAAGCACCGACATAAATTATTATTATTGTTATTATTATTACAGTGTACTATTACGAGCCCATCACACAGAGAATCGTAAGTGGCCGGGAGGGTGGGATGTTGCGCTGACCCGGACTGTGCGCATCCTTATCCGGCCCATCATTAGGGGGAACAACCAGGGAAGCAGCTGCGACCTAAACCCGACTGGAGCTGGGAAAGGGGGGGGGGGTTCCGTCACTCCAAAAGCAATTCCCGGATCTAAAGACAGCGGGGGGCGGAAATTCACAACAAAACACAGTGAAAATAACGAGAACAAGCACCGGCTCGGAGCGGGTGCAACCTGCCAGGACGAATAATAGCAATACTCGGGAGAGAAAATAAAATATGTCAGCGGCGAGCCCGCATACCTCACAGCCAGCTCACCAACACATTATATTACAGAACACACCGTTTCATCATCCCAGCCTTTTAATCTCGACATTATCGTATCAGATGGCTTTTCTTTTCTGACAGAAAACACTCCGCTGTTTTTTGCTGACAGGTTGATTTTTTTAACATACCGCATCAATTGACGAAATCCGTTTAGCCGAGGAGGAGAGGTAAAAAAAAACCCCCACCAAACTAAAAGAAATCAATCTGTCTAACGGGCTGGTCAGATATATTGTTGCAATCAACGTAACCGTTTAACATATTTATGATAGATGCTTCCAACGGTACATTTCACAACAACAACAGACTAAATGAAATTCAGAAAATACACTAAACACCATTACAGCGAATCGAATTTAAAAACCTGCCAATAATCGAGTCACGGTTTAGGAAAGCGACACCATTGCTAATAACCAAGACACAACCCATAGTTAGCTCCAGACTACAGTGCGAACATGATTTTTGTACCTGTTATAATCGATGTACTGACTGAGCACATCGTAAAACTATGTATTGTCATATTAAAATGAAATCCCCTAAGGAAAACACACCATTCTGAGACCCAGCCGGGCATATGATCCCTCGTGTGAGACTTGAAGATACAGTTCATTTCGTTATTAAACCCCAACGATGAGCAATACTATTCCAGCGCGTCTCTTTGCCGCACTTGTTTCGCATGGATATCAACATAACAGAAGGCGCACACACTCAGCCCTCTCCGGCGTCCACAGCGTTACCGACGGGGCAGAAAAACAACGCAATTGATAAACAGTCAACTGTAAAACCTTACCTGATTTGTAATCCGTGGGGATTCCTCTACATACAAATTTGACAAAAGAGAGAGATACGGTGTGTGTTTTTCCTCCTCCTCGAATCGGCTTTCACAGCTCGCTCTTTGAGTATCTCTACACCTCAACTCAGTGATCGGCGTGCTCGCTTCCTCTGCAGATTGCATCGTACAGAAAGATTCATCTCGACAGCAGTCCAATGATAACGTGCAGCGCGCTTCCCCTTCCTCTCTCTCTCTTCTCCCTTTACGCTTCGCTGTTTCTCCACTCACCCACACACCCCAAAACCCTTCAACCAGAGACACTGACTGTGTCTGGGAGTATGACAAATAAAATAATAGCATCGATTATTCTGCTATCGTGCCCCGCGGCGTCCTTGCGTCCATCTGGTCAAAGCATAGGCACAGATTGCCCAGCATTGTGCTAGCAACAGGATACCAGGAAAGATTAGCAAAGCGGGCGCCTCGCTCTTTTTAATTAACTCCTGTTTTTATTATTATTATTATTATTATTATTATTATTATTGAAAGGAGAATTCTAGCTATAATTTTACAAAACTAAAACCAACCCACTAAGCAATACAATTCAAGATTCTCTTAAACTCTGTGAATTGTATGCCATCTCATTCTGTAACATTGATGTGATCAGCTTAAAAAAAGGGGTCCTGTTTAATATACACCTTTAAAATAAATTCAAGTTAATGAAATACCAATTTATTGTGAAATGTTCGTTTTTTTAAACAAGTTAAACCCTATAGCCTCAAAAGAGCCGGTACCATATTACTTCCTGTGTCAGACCTTAAACACAGGAAGTGATATGATACCACGAAGACATTCATTTGCTACAGCACTGTGCTTTACCAGACCTCTCTGTGCTTTACAATGCTTCCCTATGCTTTACCAGACCTCTGTGTGCTTTATAATGCTTCCCTATGCTTTACCATACCTCTCTGTGCTTTACAATGCTTCCCTATGCTTTACCAGACCTCTCTGTGCTTTACAATGCTTCCCTATGCTTTACCATACCTCTCTGTGCTTTACAATGCTTCCCTATGCTTTACCATACCTCTCTGTGCTTTACAATGCTTCCCTATGCTTTACCAGACCTCTCTGTGCTTTATAATGCTTCCCTATGCTTTACCATACCTCTCTGTGCTTTACAATACTTCCCTATGCTTTACCAGACCTCTGTGTGCTTTATAATGATTCCCTATGCTTTACCACACCTCTCTGTGCTTTACAATGCTTCTCTATGCTTTACCAGACCTCTCTGTGCTTTACAATGCTTCTCTATGCTTTACCAGACCTCTCTGTGCTTTACAATGCTTCCCTGTGCTTTACTATGTGTTCACAGTGCTTTATTACACTTTGCTATGCTTTTACTATGGGAAATTTTTATAGGGGTACAGTTGTATTGTAAAGGTGTCTCATCTTCCTATATGAAGACCCACACATTGTGGTAAACAGATATTTGATATTTTGAATAGTATTGTATTATTTTTTTTCACATACTAATGACCTCATTCCCAGATATTCCGTGCCCCTGCTTCTAGTTCAAGAGGTCACAGGTGATTGGTTACTGAGATGGAGAGGCAAGCGCGAGGCTTCTGTGAGCGCAGGGTCACACCACCACAGAAACAGAAAAAGAAAACGTGGAAGCATCAATCAGTATATCAGCATGGTTTTGTGGTTTCAAAAATGATGACCATCACATTCTGGGCAATTTTTGCATGTTACAAATATTTACAACCTAGAGATCCTGTACAGCGTAATACACAAGGGAAGAGATTTCAAATCTATGCAAAACTACCAGCAGCCAATGCGAGGAGCTGAGACCTGGAGTAATGTCATGGATAGACCTTGCCATTGTGTTCAGTCTTTCTGTAGCCTTGTCACACACCACAAGTGAATGAGCCATCTCTGAACCAGGCATCCCAAACGACTGAGACCTCACTCAGCTCCACTGCTCTCAGAGACTCGAGACCTCACTCAGCTCCACTGCTCTCAGAGACTTGACCCCATCAGCTCCACTCCTCTCAGAGACTCGAGACCTCACTCAGCTCCACTGCTCTCAAAGACTCGAGACCTCACTCAGCTCCACTGCTCTCAAAGACTCGAGACCTCACTCAGCTCCACTGCTCTCAGAGACTCGAGACCTCACTCAGCTCCACTGCTCTCAGAGACTCGAGACCTCACTCAGCTCCACTGCTCTCAGAGACTCGAGACCTCACTCAGCCCCACTGCTCTCAGAGACTTGAGACCTCACTCAGCTCCACTGCTCTCAGAGACTCGAGACCTCACTCAGTTCCACTGCTCTCAGAGACTTGAGACCTCACTCAGCTCCACTGCTCTCAGAGACTTGAGACCTGACTCAGCTCCACTGCTCTCAGAGACTTGAGACCTCACTCAGCCCCACTGCTCTCAGAGACTTGTGACCTCACTCAGCTCCACTGCTCTCAGAGACTCGAGACCTCACTCAGCTCCACTGCTCTCAGAGACTTGAGACCTCACTCAGCTCCACTGCTCTCAGAGACTTGAGACCTCACTCAGCTCCACTGCTCTCAGAGACTTGAGATCTCACTCAGCCCCACTGCTCTCAGAGACTTGAGACCTCACTCAGCCCCACTGCTCTCAGAGACTTGTGACCTCACTCAGCTCCACTGCTCTCAGAGACTTGTGACCTCACTCAGCTCCACTGCTCTCAGAGACTTGAGACCTCACTCAGCTCCACTGCTCTCAAAGTCTTGAGACCTCACTCAGCTCCACTGCTCTCAGAGACTTGAGACCTCACTCAGCCCCACTGCTCTCAGAGACTTGAGACCTCACTCAGCCCCAATGCTCTCAGAGACTTGAGACCTCAGCTCCACTGCTCGCAGAGACTTGAGACCTCAGCTCCACTGCTCGCAGAGACTTGTGACCTCACTCAGCTCCACTGCTCTCAGAGACTTGAGACCTCACTCAGCCCCACTGCTCTCAGAGACTTGAGACCTCACTCAGCTCCACTGCTCTCAGAGACTTGAGACCTCACTCAGCCCCACTGCTCTCAGAGACTTGAGACCTCACTCAGCCCCACTGCTCTCAGAGACTTGTGACCTCACTCAGCCCCACTGCTCTCAGAGACTTGAGACCTCACTCAGCTCCACTGCTCTCAGAGACTTGAGATCTCACTCAGCCCCACTGCTCTCAGAGACTCGAGACCTCACTCAGCTCCACTGCTCTCAGAGACTTGTGACCTCACTCAGCTCCACTGCTCTCAGAGACTTGAGACCTCACTCAGCTCCACTGCTCTCAGAGACTTGAGATCTCACTCAGCCCCACTGCTCTCAGAGACTCGAGACCTCACTCAGCTCCACTGCTCTCAGAGACTTGAGACCTCACTCAGCTCCACTGCTCTCAGAGACTTGAGA
The DNA here is from genome assembly GCF_902713425.1 of Acipenser ruthenus. Taxonomy (NCBI): domain Eukaryota; kingdom Metazoa; phylum Chordata; class Actinopteri; order Acipenseriformes; family Acipenseridae; genus Acipenser; species Acipenser ruthenus. Next base: position 9,127,300 of record NC_081211.1, read on the forward strand.
TCTCACTCAGCCCCACTGCTCTCAGAGACTCGAGACCTCACTCAGCTCCACTGCTCTCAGAGACTTGTGACCTCACTCAGCCCCACTGCTCTCAGAGACTTGAGACCTCACTCAGCTCCACTGCTCTCAGAGACTTGAGATCTCACTCAGCCCCACTGCTCTCAGAGACTCGAGACCTCACTCAGCTCCACTGCTCTCAGAGACTTGTGACCTCACTCAGCTCCACTGCTCTCAGAGACTTGAGACCTCACTCAGCTCCACTGCTCTCAGAGACTTGAGATCTCACTCAGCCCCACTGCTCTCAGAGACTCGAGACCTCACTCAGCTCCACTGCTCTCAGAGACTTGTGACCTCACTCAGCTCCACTGCTCTCAGAGACTTGTGACCTCACTCAGCTCCACTGCTCTCAGAGACTCGAGACCTCACTCAGCTCCACTGCTCTCAGAGACTTGAGACCTCACTCAGCTCCACTGCTCTCAGAGACTTGAGACCTCACTCAGCTCCACTGCTCTCAGAGACTTGAGACCTCACTCAGCTCCACTGCTCTCAGAGACTTGAGACCTCACTCAGCCCCACTGCTCTCAGAGACTTGAGATCTCACTCAGCTCCACTGCTCTCAGAGACTTGTGACCTCACTCAGCTCCACTGCTCTCAGAGACTTGAGACCTCACTCAGCTCCACTGCTCTCAAAGTCTTGAGACCTCACTCAGCTCCACTGCTCTCAGAGACTTGAGACCTCACTCAGCCCCACTGCTCTCAGAGACTTGAGACCTCACTCAGCCCCACTGCTCTCAGAGACTCGAGACCTCACTCAGCTCCACTGCTCTCAGAGACTTGAGACCTCACTCAGCCCCACTGCTCTCAGAGACTTGAGATCTCACTCAGCTCCACTGCTCTCAGAGACTTCAGACCTCACTCAGCTCCACTGCTCTCAAAGTCTTGAGACCTCACTCAGCTCCACTGCTCTCAGAGACTTGAGACCTCACTCAGCCCCACTGCTCTCAGAGACTTGTGACCTCACTCAGCCCCACTGCTCTCAGAGACTTGAGACCTCACTCAGCCCCACTGCTCTCAGAGACTTGTGACCTCACTCAGCCCCACTGCTCTCAGAGACTTGAGACCTCACTCAGCTCCACTGCTCTCAGAGACTCGAGACCTCACTCAGCTCCACTGCTCTCAGAGACTTGTGACCTCACTCAGCTCCACTGCTCTCAGAGACTTGAGACCTCACTCAGCTCCACTGCTCTCAGAGACTTGAGATCTCACTCAGCCCCACTGCTCTCAGAGACTCGAGACCTCACTCAGCTCCACTGCTCTCAGAGACTTGAGACCTCACTCAGCTCCACTGCTCTCAGAGACTTGAGATCTCACTCAGCCCCACTGCTCTCAGAGACTCGAGACCTCACTCAGCTCCACTGCTCTCAGAGACTTGTGACCTCACTCAGCCCCACTGCTCTCAGAGACTTGAGACCTCACTCAGCTCCACTGCTCTCAGAGACTTGAGATCTCACTCAGCCCCACTGCTCTCAGAGACTCGAGACCTCACTCAGCTCCACTGCTCTCAGAGACTTGTGACCTCACTCAGCTCCACTGCTCTCAGAGACTTGAGACCTCACTCAGCTCCACTGCTCTCAGAGACTTGAGATCTCACTCAGCCCCACTGCTCTCAGAGACTCGAGACCTCACTCAGCTCCACTGCTCTCAGAGACTTGTGACCTCACTCAGCTCCACTGCTCTCAGAGACTTGTGACCTCACTCAGCTCCACTGCTCTCAGAGACTCGAGACCTCACTCAGCTCCACTGCTCTCAGAGACTTGAGACCTCACTCAGCTCCACTGCTCTCAGAGACTTGAGACCTCACTCAGCTCCACTGCTCTCAGAGACTTGAGACCTCACTCAGCTCCACTGCTCTCAGAGACTTGAGACCTCACTCAGCCCCACTGCTCTCAGAGACTTGAGATCTCACTCAGCTCCACTGCTCTCAGAGACTTGTGACCTCACTCAGCTCCACTGCTCTCAGAGACTTGAGACCTCACTCAGCTCCACTGCTCTCAAAGTCTTGAGACCTCACTCAGCTCCACTGCTCTCAGAGACTTGAGACCTCACTCAGCCCCACTGCTCTCAGAGACTTGAGACCTCACTCAGCCCCACTGCTCTCAGAGACTCGAGACCTCACTCAGCTCCACTGCTCTCAGAGACTTGAGACCTCACTCAGCCCCACTGCTCTCAGAGACTTGAGATCTCACTCAGCTCCACTGCTCTCAGAGACTTCAGACCTCACTCAGCTCCACTGCTCTCAAAGTCTTGAGACCTCACTCAGCTCCACTGCTCTCAGAGACTTGAGACCTCACTCAGCCCCACTGCTCTCAGAGACTTGTGACCTCACTCAGCCCCACTGCTCTCAGAGACTTGAGACCTCACTCAGCCCCACTGCTCTCAGAGACTTGTGACCTCACTCAGCCCCACTGCTCTCAGAGACTTGAGACCTCACTCAGCTCCACTGCTCTCAGAGACTTGAGACCTCACTCAGCCCCACTGCTCTCAGAGACTTGTGACCTCACTCAGCCCCACTGCTCTCAGAGACTTGAGACCTCACTCAGCTCCACTGCTCTCAGAGACTTCAGACCTCACTCAGCTCCACTGCTCTCAAAGTCTTGAGACCTCACTCAGCTCCACTGCTCTCAAAGTCTTGTGACCTCACTCAGCCCCACTGCTCTCAGAGACTTGAGACCTCACTCAGCTCCACTGCTCTCAGAGACTTGAGACCTCAGCTCCACTGCTCTCAGAGACTTGAGACCTCACTCAGCTCCACTGCTCTCAGAGACTTGAGACCATCCAGGCGCTGACCAGACACAAGACTGCTGAGCTGCTGAGCCCAGACCTGCAATGCAATAATCACACACTCCAATAGCACAAGCAAAACAACACTGAAGAACATGTGATAACTTGGGAAAGCATTGCAGAATGACTGTGCAGATGTACTGTGGTAATGTTTAATAAGGGCTGTTCCCCATGATAAGGCTACTTGTGGGTTTGAAGCCATGTTGCAGCAAGCACCCCAGGAGGAAGCTGCTGTTGCAGGTCACTATCTGCTGCTTGAAATTGAGTTTGCATACATGGGGCTCCTCACATTTCTAGAAGTGGGAACTTCCACACTGCTGTGGATGGGTTCTTCAATAGAAACGATGTGCTGGATGAGGCTTCCTTCGTAAATGCAATAAAAATAGATGACAACATTGAAATGTCTGTTGAAATAAAGCATTATGAAAAGCAGTTCCCCGAGATTCTTTAAATAAAATAAATAAACCCTTCGATGTGTAACCCTGTAGAAACGGCTCATATCTGAAGATAAAGAAATGCGTTGCTGCCTCTTCACTCTTCTTTTATGATTTCCTATTCTGTGAATAAAGTTTCTGCACGGCTCCAGTAGAAAATATTTGTTTCCTTCCCAATCAAACTTTATTTAACAAAAACTGTCATCTAACAACTAGAGCCCACTGCCTCCCTCTCTCCCAGTCTCTCAGGTCTAACTCCTAGGTTACACTGCCTCCACTGGACCACACTGCCTCCCCTCTCTCCCTCCCTCCCTCTCTCCCAGTCCCTCAGCTCTGAACACTGGATCACACTGCCTTTCCTCTCTCCCTCCCTCCCTCTCTCCCAGTCCCTCAGCTCTGAACACTGGATCACACTGCCTCCCCTCTCTCCCTCCCTCCCTCTCTCCCAGTCCCTCAGCTCTGAACACTGGATCACACTGCCTCCCCTCTCTCCCTCCCTCCCTCTCTCCCAGTCCCTCAGCTCTGAACACTGGATCACACTGCCTCCTCTCTCTCCCTCCCTCCCTCTCTCCCAGTCCCTCAGCTCTGAACACTGGATCACACTGCCTTTCCTCTCTCCATCCCTCCCTCTCTCCCAGTCCTTCAGCTCTGAACACTGGATCACACTGCCTCCCCTCTCTCTCCCTCCCTCCCTCTCTCCCAGTCCCTCAGCTCTGAACACTGGACCACACTGCCACCCCTCTCTCCCTCCCTCCCTCTCTCCCAGTCCCTCAGCTCTGAACACTGGATCACACTGCCTCCCCTCTCTCCCACCCTCCCTCTCTCCCAGTCCCTCAGCTCTGAACACTGGATCACACTGCCTCCCCTCTCTCTCTCCCTCCCTCTCTCCCAGTCCCTCAGCTCTGAACACTGGATCACACTGCCTCCCCTCTCTCCCTCCCTCCCTCTCTCCCAGTCCCTCAGCTCTGAACACTGGATCACACTGCCTCCCCTCTCTCCCTCCCTCCCTCTCTCCCAGTCCCTCAGCTCTGAACACTGGATCACACTGCCTCCCCTCTCTCCCTCCCTCCCTCTCTCCCAGTCCCTCAGCTCTGAACACTGGATCACACTGCCTCCCCTCTCTCCCTCCCTCCCTCTCTCCCAGTCCCTCAGCTCTGAACACTGGATCACACTGCCTCCCCTCTCTCCCTCCCTCCCTCTCTCCCAGTCCCTCAGCTCTGAACACTGGATCACACTGCCTCCCCTCTCTCCCTCCCTCCCTCTCTCCCAGTCCCTCAGCTCTGAACACTGGACCACACTGCCTCCCCTCTCTCTCTCCCTCCCTCTCTCCCAGTCCCTCAGCTCTGAACACTGGATCACACTGCCTCCCCTCTCTCACTCCCTCCCTCTCTCCCAGTCCCTCAGCTCTGAACACTGGACCACACTGCCTCCCCTCTCTCCCTCCCTCCCTCTCTCCCAGTCCCTCAGCTCTGAACACTGGATCACACTGCCTCCCCTCTCTCCCTCCCTCCCTCTCTCCCAGTCCCTCAGCTCTGAACACTGGATCACACTGCCTCCCCTCTCTCCCTCCCTCCCTCTCTCCCAGTCCCTCAGCTCTGAACACTGGATCACACTGCCTCCCCTCTCTCCCTCCCTCCCTCTCTCCCAGTCCCTCAGCTCTGAACACTGGATCACACTGCCTCCCCTCTCTCCCTCCCTCCCTCTCTCCCAGTCCCTCAGCTCTGAACACTGGATCACACTGCCTCCCCTCTCTCCCTCCCTCCCTCTCTCCCAGTCCCTGAGCTCTGAATACTGGATCACACTGCCTTTCCTCTCTCCCTCCCTCCCTCTCTCCCAGTCCCTCAGCTCTGAACACTGGATCACACTGCCTCCCCTCTCTCCCTCCCTCCCTCTCTCCCAGTCCCTCAGCTCTGAACACTGGACCACACTGCCTCCCCTCTCTCTCCCTCCCTCCCTCTCTCCCAGTCCCTCAGCTCTGAACACTGGATCACACTGCCTCCCCTCTCTCCCTCCCTCCCTCTCTCCCAGTCCCTCAGCTCTGAACACTGGATCACACTGCCTTTCCTCTCTCCCTCCCTCCCTCTCTCCCAGTCCCTCAGCTCTGAACACTGGATCACACTGCCTCCCCTCTCTCACTCCCTCCCTCTCTCCCAGTCCCTCAGCTCTGAACACTGGATCACACTGCCTCCCCTCTCTCCCTCCCTCCCTCTCTCCCAGTCCCTCAGCTCTGAACACTGGATCACACTGCCTCCCCTCTCTCCCTCCCTCCCTCTCTCCCAGTCCCTCAGCTCTGAACACTGGATCACACTGCCTCCCCTCTCTCCCTCCCTCCCTCTCTCCCAGTCCCTCAGCTCTGAACACTGGATCACACTGCCTCCCCTCTCTCCCTCCCTCCCTCTCTCCGTCCCTCAGCTCTGAACACTGGACCACTCTGCCTCCCCTCTCTCCCTCCCTCCCTCTCTCCCAGTCCCTCAGCTCTGAACACTGGATCACACTGCCTCCCCTCTCTCCCTCCCTCCCTCTCTCCCAGTCCCTCAGCTCTGAACACTGGATCACACTGCCTCCCCTCTCTCTCCCTCCCTCCCTCTCTCCCAGTCCCTCAGCTCTGAACACTGGATCACACTGCCTCCCCTCTCTCCCTCCCTCCCTCTCTCCCAGTCCCTCAGCTCTAAACACTGGACCACTCTGCCGCCCCCCCCCCCCCCCCCAAATATGTCACTGTGAGTTTTTTATTTATTATAAATTTAGCACAATATATTTCTGACCACATTCTCATGCTAACAACAAAGTGAAACCAGGGAAACTCCAGTCGGCTCTCTGTCAGCCCGCACGCGATCAGCTGACAGACATGTGAGGCAGTGTGTGGGCTAGCTGCTGGAGGGAGCTGAGGAGACACTGCTGAGACAGCTCTGTGTGTGGATCTGTACAAGTCCCTTATTGTACTGCTGTGGATCCTTTTGTTTTCAGACTTTGCAGGAGTCCGTTTTTTTGAAAGGAACAGACCCACTGTTCTGAGTAGCTTCTTACCAGCTGTATGCAGTTCAAATCATTTGGACCCGAGTTGAGTTTCACTCGCAGTGAGGGTTTCTACAATGACAGAAGCGAGTGCCCTTTTCAAGACTGTAATATTGGCAAGACGCCCTCTGCTGGTGAGATTGTAAAATTGTTTTGTTTTTTTAAAAGCTGGCAGTATAAAGGTGTCTTGTTATAAGATGTCTTTCTTTGGTGTTGGACCAAAACATTCTTCCACTAACCTGTCTTAAACTGTCAAATCAAAAGGATTAGAAAGCTGTCCGCTTTGTTTACATTCCTCCCAATGTAACTGTAACTGTCGGGACTCTAAACACCCCCCCCGATATTCATAACAAAGGCAAGCTTCGAAACAGAAATTTTTGTGAAACAGTTCAAGATTGTTGATGGAGTATCTAGCAACATAGCACAGTTTTAAGGACTATTAAACTATTCCCTTAAAAAGAAGTTATTTCGGTGTAAACACTTTGTAAACTCAGACCACACCTTAAATAGACAATTGAGACAGGACCCTATACAGGGCCAAACTCAACGGCAAATCTAGACTGGGCTGTCATTACAGATCTATACACTAACATCACATGCAAACCTGCATTGTAATATCTTGAGATTGTTAACTATCCCTTGACCCAAAGTGCGCTGGCTCTTTCTTCTAGAAAGACGTGTTGTCTGATCCGGTCAGTGTTTCATATATCTGTGAATCTAAAAGTGAAGAGCTGCTCCTGAACTCGGAGTCAATGCACCTTCACAGACTACAGACTACAACACCACACCGCCTCAGAGTGATGCAAACTTCACAAAAAGGAAAGGGGACATTACAAATACATAAATAGATTCCTTATTGTACACTGCAGTTCTACCTGCTTGCAAACTCTTCAAGTCATGTTGTGGGTGTGGTTTTTAAAAAAATATACTGTACATATATATTAATATGTCAAATAAACCACTCCCACAATATGACGTATCACCTCTGAGACCCAACACTCCACTCCAAGCTCACGAACAGCCTTTCATTGCAGGTCTCCAGAAATTACACACATCGACCACCAGAGGGAGACAGTTTTGCTGCATTCAAGGTAACAGAAACACAGCGCCAAATCAATATGTACTAATAATAAGAGCTTCAAACACATAGCTCTACAAACAAGCATATATATATATTTTTTAACCAAAATATCCATTTAAATCCCCGTTGTAATGTATTTTATTACAAAGAGCCTGAGGGCGCCTTGCATCAGAGCCTGCTACCGCTGTGGGTCTGGCTCGTCTGATACAATTATTTTGTTTAATGAAACAAATTAAACAGACTGCAGTTTTAATTAAATGTGCTGCAAAAAAAGGACTGGTGACGTTTTAAAATCTTACGAATCGTTTTTTCAGTTAAGCATGCGTTACATTAAAACGATAAACCAATTTTTTTTTTAATTAAGCCTATCTTAAACCAACAGATCCACGCCACTGTAATATGATAATACAGGACTAGCATGGATTCTATTAATAGACGCCGCGTTTGGGATTGGCTGTTGCATTCAGAAGGCAAGCCAATCAAAAGCAGAACCGGTTTGGTCGCACGGTATTCTAGGAGTTGTAGTCATTTTTAGTACCCGGAGGCGCTTTATTAGATTGGGGAGGGCCACTTTAAAAACTACAATTCCCTTATACGCTGTGCCGCCTGATTACAGAGGTTTTGACATAAGTTGCATCAGCTGTGCCTTCTCACAGAGATCTGAGCGCATTTGTGTGCAGGTATAGAATTCCGTTCCCTTGTGTTGAGGTCATTTAAAAGCGGTGAGATTTCAGTATATTTCATACGACGCAGAAGAATCGCCATGGCGACTGTGGTTTAGTTTAACTGGGCTGGAAGCGGCGCAGGAGGTAATTTGCAGGATGCTACCGGAGGTGTCAGTTCTGTTGCTTATGGTAGAAAACGATGTGCTCGCTTATTAGTTATGTGTTTAATAACTTAAACGCAAACATATATTTACACGTTACTTCTCACGAACTGCACTACACCGCTGCTATCAAATACGATAGCTTCCAGTTTACTGTCAGGATAGTCAAAACAGCGGAACATGCTCAGGATGTCTCCTGTGACGAATAGTGTCGCAGCCTCGGAATGGAACCGGGCCGCCGAGTCGAGCCCAGCTGACACGGACTCTGAGCCGGTGTGCGACTGGAGAAAGTTCGGCAACCTGTGCAGCCGAGACGAGAAGGAGCGATCGGCGGCGCTGGGTGTCCTGTCACGGACCGTGCTGGCGTTTCTCGACAGGGTCGCGCCGGCCCGAGCGGAGAACGGAGCGGTCAAAGACGGGACGCCGCAGTGGGAGAGGGAGAGCCCGGGAGGAGGAGGCGGCGGCATCGATAAGGCGATGCTGTTGCTGCTGTTAAGTCTGTCTCGGAACTGCCCCTTCAGAGACATCAGTGAGAAAACATCGCAGCTTCTCCAAACAGCACAGGTAAGAGGAACGCTAATCTAGCAGCGCACCGCGAGTCCGATTGTACGTTCCGAGGTACAGGCTGCTGTGGTTTGCACGCACGGGTGCAGTTTGTGTATGCTACCCGTGTAAGGTGCACTGCCTCGTCAAAATCAGATACCTGGCTAAAATCTGATACCTGAACCACAATTTCATTTGAATCAATTCCAGCACATCACTGATCACAATTGCAGTTGGCTGTATTGTTAGAAGGAGCTCCTCACAGTGGCAACACATTACTTAAATGGAAGCCACAGTTAGTCAATTAACTAAAAGCATCCGAACAATTATTTATCTGAAATATAAATGCAATTCCTTTTGAAGAAATGGGAATTGATTTTATAATGGAACGGGAACTCTGCTCTCAATCATACTGGCTTCCTTATCTATCCCGACTCGGTTTATTATTTTTGAAGTTTATCCAAAAATAAGAAAACAGAAACGTCACGGTTTGAAAACACAGTATACTAGAAACGGAACACTTTGTCCTTCTGCACATGATCAGGTGCCTGAGGAGAGGTCTAGGAGCATTCTGCCAAAGCAGCAGTAGCCTTTCTCATTTAGTGAGGTGTAAAGTTACATTTTATTGATAAGGTTCCAGTAAATCACAGTATAGTATAGTGAACCCCTTTTTAATATCACTTCAAACAGAACTGAGCAAAATGTTCACCAGTTTAGAAAGGGCTCTGCATCACTGTTTCACATGTGCTGTTATTGAGGGTTTAGGAAGGGCTCTGCATCACTGTTTCACATGTGCTGTTATTGAGGGTTTAGGAAGGGCTCTGCATCACTGTTTCACATGTGCTGTTATTGAGGGTTTAGAAAGGGCTCTGCATCACTGTTTCACCTGTGCTGTTATTGAGGGTTTAAAGGGCTCTGCATCACTGTTTCACCTGTGCTGTTATTGAGGGTTTAGAAAGGGCTCTGCATCACTGTTTCACCTGTGCTGTTATTGAGGGTTTAGAAAGGGCTCTGCATCACTGTTTCACATGTGCTGTTATTGAGGGTTTAGAAAGGGCTCTGCATCACTGTTTCACATGTGCTGTTATTGAGGGTTTAGAAAGGGCTCTGCATCACTGTTTCACCTGTGCTGTTATTGAGGGTTTAGAAAGGGCTCTGCATCACTGTTTCACCTGTGCTGTTATTGAGGGTTTAGAAAGGGCTCTGCATCACTGTTTCACATGTGCTGTTATTGAGGGTTTGGAAAGGGCTCTGCATCACTGTTTCACATGTGCTGTTATTGAGGGTTTGGAAAGGGCTCTGCATCACTGTTTCACATGTGCTGTTATTGAGGGTTTGGAAAGGGCTCTGCATCACTGTTTCACCTGTGCTGTTATTGAGGGTTTAGGAAGGGCTCTGCATCACTGTTTCACCTGTGCTGTTATTGAGGGTTTAGAAAGGGCTCTGCATCACTGTTTCACCTGTGCTGTTATTGAGGGTTTAGAAAGGGCTCTGCATCACTGTTTCACCTGTGCTGTTATTGAGGGTTTAGAAAGGGCTCTGCATCACTGTTTCACCTGTGCTGTTATTGAGGGTTTAGGAAGGGCTCTGCATCACTGTTTCACCTGTGCTGTTATTGAGGGTTTAGGAAGGGCTCTGCGTCACTGTTTCACCTGTGCTGTTATTGAGGGTTTAGGAAGGGCTCTGCGTCACTGTTTCACCTGTGCTGTTATTGAGGGTTTAGGAAGGGCTCTGCGTCACTGTTTCACCTGTGCTGTTATTGAGGGTTTAGAAAGGGCTCTGCGTCACTGTTTCACCTGTGCTGTTATTGAGGGTTTAGAAAGGGCTCTGCGTCACTGTTTCACCTGTGCTGTTATTGAGGGTTTAGAAAGGGCTCTGCGTCACTGTTTCACATGTGCTGTTATTGAGGGTTTAGAAAGGGCTCTGCGTCACTGTTTCACATGTGCTGTTATTGAGGGTTTAGAAAGGGCTCTGCGTCACTGTTTCACCTGTGCTGTTATTGAGGGTTTAGAAAGGGCTCTGCGTCACTGTTTCACCTGTGCTGTTATTGAGGGTTTAGAAAGGGCTCTGCGTCACTGTTTCACCTGTGCTGTTATTGAGGGTTTAGAAAGGGCTCTGCGTCACTGTTTCACCTGTGCTGTTATTGAGGGTTTAGAAAGGGCTCTGCGTCACTGTTTCACCTGTGCTGTTATTGAGGGTTTAGAAAGGGCTCTGCGTCACTGTTTCACATGTGCTGTTATTGAGGGTTTGGAAAGGGCTCTGCGTCACTGTTTCACATGTGCTGTTATTGAGGGTTTGGAAAGGGCTCTGCGTCACTGTTTCACATGTGCTGTTATTGAGGGTTTGGAAAGGGCTCTGCGTCACTGTTTCACATGTGCTGTTATTGAGGGTTTGGAAAGGGCTCTGCGTCACTGTTTCACCTGTGCTGTTATTGAGGGTTTGGAAAGGGCTCTGCATCACTGTTTCACCTGTGCTGTTATTGAGGGTTTAGAAAGGGCTCTGCATCACTGTTTCACCTGTGCTGTTATTGAGGGTTTAGAAAGGGCTCTGCATCACTGTTTCACCTGTGCTGTTATTGAGGGTTTAGAAAGGGCTCTGCATCACTGTTTCACCTGTGCTGTTATTGAGGGTTTAGAAAGGGCTCTGCATCACTGTTTCACCTGTGCTGTTATTGAGGGTTTAGGAAGGGCTCTGCATCACTGTTTCACCTGTGCTGTTATTGAGGGTTTAGGAAGGGCTCTGCATCACTGTTTCACCTGTGCTGTTATTGAGGGTTTAGAAAGGGCTCTGCATCACTGTTTCACCTGTGCTGTTATTGAGGGTTTAGAAAGGGCTCTGCATCACTGTTTCACCTGTGCTGTTATTGAGGGTTTAGAAAGGGCTCTGCATCACTGTTTCACCTGTGCTTTTATTGAGGGTTTAGGAAGGGCTCTGCATCACTGTTTCACCTGTGCTGTTATTGAGGGTTTAGGAAGGGCTCTGCATCACTGTTTCACATGTGCTGTTATTGAGGGTTTAGGAAGGGCTCTGCATCACTGTTTCACCTGTGCTGTTATTGAGGGTTTAGAAAGGGCTCTGCATCACTGTTTCACCTGTGCTGTTAGGGAGGGTTTAGGAAGGGCTCTGCATCACTGTTTCACATGTGCTGTTATTGAGGGTTTAGAAAGGGCTCTGCATCACTGTTTCACCTGTGCTGTTATTGAGGGTTTAGAAAGGGCTCTGCATCACTGTTTCACCTGTGCTGTTATTGAGGGTTTAGAAAGGGCTCTGCATCACTGTTTCACCTGTGCTGTTATTGAGGGTTTAGAAAGGGCTCTGCATCACTGTTTCACCTGTGCTGTTATTGAGGGTTTAGAAAGGGCTCTGCATCACTGTTTCACCTGTGCTGTTAGGGAGGGTTTAGAAAGGGCTCTGCGTCACTGTTTCACCTGTGCTGTTAGGGAGGGTTTAGAAAGGGCTCTGCGTCACTGTTTCACATGTGCTGTTATTGAGGGTTTAGAAAGGGCTCTGCGTCACTGTTTCACATGTGCTGTTATTGAGGGTTTAGAAAGGGCTCTGCGTCACTGTTTCACATGTGCTGTTATTGAGGGTTTAGAAAGGGCTCTGCGTCACTGTTTCACATGTGCTGTTACTGAGGGTTTAGAAAGGGCTCTGCGTCACTGTTTCACATGTGCTGTTATTGAGGGTTTAGAAAGGGCTCTGCGTCACTGTTTCACATGTGCTGTTATTGAGGGTTTAGGAAGGGCTCTGCGTCACTGTTTCACATGTGCTGTTATTGAGGGTTTAGAAAGGGCTCTGCATCACTGTTTCACCTGTGCTGTTATTGAGGGTTTAGAAAGGGCTCTGCATCACTGTTTCACCTGTGCTGTTATTGAGGGTTTAGAAAGGGCTCTGCATCACTGTTTCACCTGTGCTGTTATTGAGGGTTTAGAAAGGGCTCTGCATCACTGTTTCACCTGTGCTGTTATTGAGGGTTTAGAAAGGGCTCTGCATCACTGTTTCACCTGTGCTGTTATTGAGGGTTTAGGAAGGGCTCTGCATCACTGTTTCACCTGTGCTGTTATTGAGGGTTTAGGAAGGGCTCTGCATCACTGTTTCACCTGTGCTGTTATTGAGGGTTTAGGAAGGGCTCTGCATCACTGTTTCACCTGTGCTGTTAGGGAGGGTTTAGGAAGGGCTCTGCATCACTGTTTCACCTGTGCTGTTAGGGAGGGTTTAGGAAGGGCTCTGCATCACTGTTTCACATGTGCTGTTAGGGAGGGTTTAGGAAGGGCTCTGCATCACTGTTTCACATGTGCTGTTAGGGAGGGTTTAGGAAGGGCTCTGCATCACTGTTTCACATGTGCTGTTAGGGAGGGTTTAGGAAGGGCTCTGCATCACTGTTTCACATGTGCTGTTATTGAGGGTTTAGAAAGGGCTCTGCATCACTGTTTCACATGTGCTGTTATTGAGGGTTTAGGAAGGACTCTGCATCACTGTTTCACATGTGCTGTTAGGGAGGGTTTAGGAAGGGCTCTGCATCACTGTTTCACATGTGCTGTTAGGGAGGGTTTAGAAAGGGCTCTGCATCACTGTTTCACATGTGCTGTTATTGAGGGTTTAGAAAGGGCTCTGCATCACTGTTTCACATGTGCTGTTATTGAGGGTTTAGAAAGGGCTCTGCATCACTGTTTCACATGTGCTGTTATTGAGGGTTTAGAAAGGGCTCTGCATCACTGTTTCACATGTACTGTTATTGAGGGTTTAGGAAGGGCTCTGCATCACTGTTTCACATGTGCTGTTATTGAGGGTTTAGAAAGGGCTCTGCATCACTGTTTCACATGTGCTGTTAGGGAGGGTTTAGGAAGGGCTCTGCATCACTGTTTCACATGTGCTGTTAGGGAGGGTTTAGGAAGGGCTCTGCATCACTGTTTCACATGTGCTGTTATTGAGGGTTTAGGAAGGGCTCTGCATCACTGTTTCACCTGTGCTGTTATTGAGGGTTTAGAAAGGGCTCTGCATCACTGTTTCACATGTGCTGTTATTGAGGGTTTAGGAAGGACTCTGCATCACTGTTTCACATGTGCTGTTAGGGAGGGTTTAGGAAGGGCTCTGCATCACTGTTTCACATGTGCTGTTAGGGAGGGTTTAGAAAGGGCTCTGCATCACTGTTTCACATGTGCTGTTATTGAGGGTTTAGAAAGGGCTCTGCATCACTGTTTCACATGTGCTGTTATTGAGGGTTTAGAAAGGGCTCTGCATCACTGTTTCACATGTGCTGTTATTGAGGGTTTAGGAAGGGCTCTGCATCACTGTTTCACATGTGCTGTTATTGAGGGTTTAGGAAGGGCTCTGCATCACTGTTTCACATGTGCTGTTATTGAGGGTTTAGGAAGGGCTCTGCATCACTGTTTCACATGTGCTGTTATTGAGGGTTTAGGAAGGGCTCTGCATCACTGTTTCACCTGTGCTGTTATTGAGGGTTTAGAAAGGGCTCTGCATCACTGTTTCACCTGTGCTGTTATTGAGGGTTTAGAAAGGGCTCTGCATCACTGTTTCACCTGTGCTGTTATTGAGGGTTTAGAAAGGGCTCTGCATCACTGTTTCACATGTGCTGTTATTGAGGGTTTAGAAAGGGCTCTGCATCACTGTTTCACATGTGCTGTTATTGAGGGTTTAGAAAGGGCTCTGCATTACTGTTTCACCTGTGCTGTTAGGGAGGGTTTAGGAAGGGCTCTGCATCACTGTTTCACCTGTGCTGTTATTGAGGGTTTAGGAAGGGCTCTGCATCACTGTTTCACATGTGCTGTTATTGAGGGTTTAGAAAGGGCTCTGCATCACTGTTTCACCTGTGCTGTTATTGAGGGTTTAGAAAGGGCTCTGCATCACTGTTTCACATGTGCTGTTATTGAGGGTTTAGAAAGGGCTCTGCATCACTGTTTCACATGTGCTGTTATTGAGGGTTTAGAAAGCAGGCTTATAGGGGATCGGGGGGGCTGGGTCTGACCCTCCACTGGAAGAGTCTGAGAAATGCAAACACTATCCCCTTCAGTCACTGTGTGCACAATCGCACCAGATTCAGTTTTTCTATCTGTCTATTTTATAATGCATAAAAGGTTTTTTTCAAAGTTATGGCAGGGCAGAGTTCACACAAACTGTTTTAAAATTTCCATAAAGGAAATACAAAGGGGATATACCAGACATGCGTTAATTACAAAGCGGTGAGCAGAAAAAACAGGAAAGAGAATGAGAAAATGAAAGTGCAAACTAGCCAAATGCCAGACTCTGGTCATCCAGCATTAAGATAAGGGGAGCTGTTTAAAGAGGACAAAGCTGTACCATCACTGCTGTGCAAGTCAAGGTAAATCTCCTGAAGGACCTTCAGAGAGAAGCAGCTCTGTGCGTACAAACAACAAAAACAACCTTTCAGTGTAGCCGGACACGTTTTTATTTTATCACAACGCAGTAGAACCCTCAGAGAGCTTCACAGTGTGGCAAGGCCATTCTCGTTGTGTTAGTCACCCTCACCTTCCGCTCGGGGCACTGCAGGAGGCAGCCTCACCAGTCCTCTTCATTGCCCTGCAGGAGGCAGCCTCACCAGTCCTCTTCATTGCCCTGCAGGAGGCAGCCTCACCAGTCCTCTTCATTGCCCTGCAGGAGGCAGCCTCACCAGTCCTCTTCATTGCCCTGCAGGAGGCAGCCTCACCAGTCCTCTTCATTGCCCTGCAGCCTCACCAGTCCTCTTCATTGCCCTGCAGCCTTACCAGTCCTCTTCATTGCCCTGCAGGATGCAGCCTCACCAGTCCTCTTCATTGCCCTGCAGCCTCACCAGTCCTCTTCATTGCCCTGCAGGAGGCAGCCTCACCAGTCCTCTTCATTGCCCTGCAGCCTCACCAGTCCTCTTCATTGCCCTGCAGGAGGCAGCCTCACCAGTCCTCTTCATTGCCCTGCAGCCTCACCAGTCCTCTGCATTGCCCTGCACGAGGCAGCCTCACCAGTCCTCTTCATCACCTTGCAGCCTCACCAGTCCTCTTCATTGCCCTGCAGCCTCGCCAGTCCTCTTCATTTACCTGCATCTTCCAGTGGCGAAGGGGGCGAGAGGGGGTGTAAGGAGAAATAGTCTGAAGGTAGGAGGGTGCAGAAAGGTTGAGACAGTGATAGGCGAGTACAAGAGTTGAATTGAATGCGAGCGGCGATAGGGAGCCAGTGGAGAGAGCGGAGTAGTGTGGGAGAAACAAGCAAGGGAAAAGACAAGGTGAGCTGGAGCGGACGGGTAGCAGAGGCAGGGAGGCCAGTCAGGAGGGAGTTGCAGTAGTGAAGGCGGGACAGTACCAGGGCCTGAACTAGGAGCTGCGTGGAGTAATCAGTGAGGAAGTGGCGAATTCTGTGTAGTTGCTGAGGAAGAAGCGACAGGAGCGTGCCAGAGTAGAGATGTGCTGAGAGTAGGGGAGGAGGGGTTGAGGGTGACACAGAGGTTCTTGGTGGATGAGGAGGGAGAGAGGGTGGTGGTACAGAGATCAGTGGTAGGGGAGGAAGAGGGGGGAAGAAAAGGAGATCTGATTTGGAGAGGTTGAGTTTGAGATGATGTGAGTGCATCCAGGAGGAGATGGCCGAGAGACATCTAAGGGGTTCGATTTCTTTTTTTTAAAAAAAAGCCAATTTTTTTCAGGTAGTTCCAATTAAAAAAATAGTTTTTTCAGGAATCTAAATGCAAACAGGAACAAAGCAAATCAAAGGTGACACATCAGTGATCTCACGCACATCAGTGATCTCGCACACATCCGTGATCTCACATACAAGTCTCAGATGATGCTGTTCTGAGCTGCATCAGGGTAGATGTTAATTATTTCTGAGCTGAGCTGAGCTTTTATGGCACAGAGATGTTAGTTTCTGAACTGCTATCAGTGTAGATGTTAGTTTCTGAGCTGAGCCCAGAAATTACTTCAAACAGCACAGATATACAGCTAGCTTACATAATTTCCTTGACCAAATTTGGTCTTATTTCCCTGGCATGATGCATGGCGAGACGCAGCACATTAAAAGTTAACATCTGCGTTTCTTCTTCACTTTACCAATGTCAGCAGAAACCCAGATAACAAGAAGTTACATTTAACTCACAGGCAGCAAAGACAAAGGACGAGCGACAAGACTGCAAACTGCTGATGTACACCAGCTATGTACAGCTTAATTTTAAGAGTTTATTAACTCTGCGCTGATTCAGAGCTTCCATTAAACGCAGGAAAATCACACAATGTTTACAGACAGTTTCAATGATTTCTCACTTCTTTCACCATTTAAATGGGAAGCATAAGCAACAGTAGAATAATGGAAAAGAACAGGTGGCTGATTAAACAATAAGAGCTTGTGCAATTTAACTGGAAGAACCTGGTGTACCCTGCCCCACACAAGGGTTGTGGCCATCAGAAAAAAAAGACTCCCTGTTCCAATAGTGTGTTGTTCTGTAACACTTACCTAATGTTATAGCGTGTCACTTTTAACAAAAGTGGTTTTAGAACCGGTTTTAATTGGTTTGATTATGGTTTATACATAGGCTCAAAACTAGCTTATTAAACAGAAACAAAGGTTGTATCATCCTTCCGAGGTCACAGCTGCACTCTGAGTTATGAAACGCCAGTCACTCCAACATGGGTGTATTTCAGGCCACATGCCAAGCCAAAGAGCTACAAGGTCAGGGAAGCAAGAGTTTTAAAATCCTTACAGATAGATAGAGATGCAGGAGGAGAATTGGGAGTCAGAGAGGGGAAAGGAGAGGACGATCTGGGCATCATCAGCATAGAGATGATATGAGAAGTCAATGGGAGGAGATGAGGGGACCCAGGGAGAGGGTGTAGAGAGAAAACAGGAGGGGTCCCAGGACTGAGCTTTGGGGGACGCCTGTAGGAAGAGAGCACGAGGCAGAGGGTGAGCCACGCCAGGGCACCGGGTACATGCGATCGGTGAGGTAGGAGGAGAACCAGGCAAGAGCAGTGCTGGGGAGTCCCAGGTCAGTGAGGGAGGACCGGAGAATAGAGGCAGCAGAGAGGTCGAAGGGAATCAGGACAGAGGCGGCAGGGAAGGGAGGCAGGACGCTAGTTCTGGCTGGATGAGGAATCAAGGAAGGATTTTTTTAAGATGGGGGTGATGCATGCCATTAGAAAGCAGAGGGGGAAAAGCCAGATAGCATATTATTATTATTATTATTATTATTATTATTATTATTATTTATTTCTTAGCAGACGCCCTTATCCAGGGCGACTTACAATCATAAGCAAATACATTTCAAGTGTTACAATACAAGTAATACAATAAGAGCAATAAATACAATAACTTTTGTTCAAGCAAAGTACAAGTGTGACAAACCAAAATTCAATAATACAGCAGATAATAGTGATAGTTACATCAGGATATGATTAAATAGTGATAGTTACATCAGGATGTGATTAAATACAAAGTACTACAGGTTAAACACTTGGCAGATTACTGTATTCTGAAGTACAGGATTAAATGCAGTAAAATAGGAGGCAGATAAGAGCAAAATAAAGCACATTTACATGAAGGGTGATAGTGTCCCAGGATACAAACAGAGGAGTTCTACAGGTGCTGTTTGAAGAGGTGAGTCTTAAGGAGGCGCCGGAATGTGGTCAGGGACTGGGCAGTCCTGACATCTGTAGGAAGGTCATTCCACCACTGCGGAGCAAGGGTGGAGAAGGAGCGGGCTCTGGAGGCAGGGGAGCGTGGCGGAGGTAGAGCTAGTCTTCTAGTGCAGGCGGAGCGGAGAGGTCGAGTGGGGGTGTAGGGAGAGATGAGGGTCTGGAGGTAGCTGGGTGCAGTCTGGTCAAGGCATCTGTAGGCTAGTACAAGAGTCTTGAACTGGATGCGAGCGGTGATCGGGAGCCAGTGGAGTGAGCGGAGTAGTGGAGTAGTGTGGGCGAAGTGAGGCAGAGAGAACCACCAGGCGGGCAGCAGAGTTCTGGATGAGCTGGAGCGGACGGGTGGCGGACGCAGGGAGGCCAGCCAGGAGGGAGTTGCAGTAGTCTAGGCGGGAGAGTACCAGGGCCTGGACCAGGAGCTGGGTAGCGTAGTTGGTGAGGAAGGGTCGGATTCTTCGGATGTTGCTCAGGAAGAATCGGCAAGTGCGTGCCAGAGTGGTGCTGGGAGGTGTTGAGAAGAGAGGAAATGAAAGGGAGTAGAGCAGGGGCAGCAGTCTGGAAAAGGTGAGTGGGGAGGGGATCCAGAGCCCACATGGTGGGTTTGTGGCCCTGGAGCAGGGGGCAAAGAGCAGTCTGAGAGGGGTGAGAAGGAGGGTAGATTAGTAGGGGTTGCATAGGGTGATGGGGAGTAAGTGAGCAGAGGACAGGGGGTTGGTGGGGAAGTAATATAATGCATGCATTGAAAAAACCTATTCAAGCAATATGTGAAAACAATGGAGCCTCTTCACAAACCCCTTGAAGTAATAATAATATATCGTATATGCGAGGCTCCAAATAGGGCACCAGTGCAATTAATCAATTAATGAATGTTGAAAAGAGTCTGGCAAATTAAAATCCATGCCAATCAATAATGGATTAGCAATACAGCAGCCTTTCTCTTTCTCAGTTAGTAATGGTTAGATTGAGGCTGGGGTAATTGCATGTAATAATATTAGAGGGTGAGTTCGCATCAGTGGTATTTAAATCGCTCTTTGCGCAGCGCAGTGCAGACGGGAGGGCTGCCCTCCCAGGCTGGGCAGCACCTTGTCAGGACCTCCCAGGCTTATTCCAGCACAGCACCGGCTCGCATTGTCATGAAACCCATTACCGGGAAACTCCAGATATCAAACTGCAGCTCCAGGCTACTGTATTTCCAAGAATGACACCAAATTCAGACCTGTGGCTTAACTGGATCCTGTCAGCCAAAGCATCAAATCTATTTCTAATGGCATGTTTCGGGGACAAAGATGAGCCAACCCTTGCTTTGGATCCCCTTCTAGCCGTTACCCAGTGATTTCCACCTAATTGGGGAGAGCAGTCAAAATGTTCAGGTCTATCCCTAGGGTTAGATGGGCAAGTCAGAGGGGATGGCGGAGCCCCCAAGTCGATTACAGACTCGCCCTGCCAGAGCACAGCTCCACACTGAGGACAGGATTAGAGACCGGGACTCGCCCTGTCAGAGCACAGCTCCACACTGAGGACAGGATTGGAGACCGGGACTCGCCCTGTCGGAGCACAGCTCCACACTAAGGGCAGGATTGGAGACCGGGACTCGCCCTGTCAGAGCACAGCTCCACACTGAGGACAGGATTGGAGACCGGGACTCGCCCTGCCACAGCACAGCTCCACACTGAGGACAGGATTGTAATGGTTCAAAACTAGTGTGGCAGGAGTCTCTTTTATTTCAGTTTGTCCACCCCGGTACTGTCAGGGCATTGAAAAAGACTTCTAGACAAAACATTTTGTCATCGATCTTTCTAATTCAATGTATGAATGCATCCTGGAGTCTGTCACCTTTTCTCTTTAATAAGCCCCGCCGGACACAGAGGCTGACTCAGACTTGAAGCCCAAGACTTCAATGAGCCATGAGTTATTACAGCGATTTAAAAAAAAAAAAAAAAAAAAAAGACTTTCATACGGACAGACTAACCAAACCCTCATTCTCAGCATGTTGCACAGCCTCATCTTGATAAGATATAGTCTTCAAGACAAACCAATTGCAAGTCAGAGCTAAGTAGGCCTAGAAATTGCTAAAGAATTTTTCATACCAAGTTTCCTCACAGTTTGATTGGTAACATGTACAGTATAGATATTCCTCCACAATCAATTGCTGGATATAAACGACTTGTACTTTTATTTTGTAAAACTGCTGTTTAATTTAGTTCTAGTAGTGATTCCTCACCTGGGAGACTAACACACAATACTGAAAAATGAGCAAGACTTTCCGCGGTCACCACTGTGCCACAGTGAAGATGTGCAAAGAGCCAGGGACCCAGGCTCCGGTCACCACTGCGCCACAGTGAAGATGTGCAAAGAGCCAGGGACCCAGGCTCCAGTCACCACTGCGCCACAGTGAAGATGTGCAAAGAGCCAGGGACCCAGGCTCCAGTCCCATCGTAGCTGCTGACCTGGCCCTTCTTTATTTAACCAGGAGATTTACCCATTGAGACGAGGCCTCGTTTACAAGGGAGTCCTGGGAAACAATAGAAAGACAAGTACAAGCAACACCATGAAAACATGCATGCTTCAAACTTAATCAGCAGCATACAGAAATCAAAGAACAGAATAAACAGGACATATCTGTGTGTTCATGGGGACTGAAGGAGAACCATTGGCAGGAGGTTCTAAGCAATTCCCAAATACGATCTTTAAAACTAGAGAAAGAAAATGTATCAGATTCCATCTTCATACTATGATGGAAACCATGCCATTCCTTCTGAACTGAGGGGAAGACCAGAGAACGTCCTGTTGCTTCAGCCCTTAACCCAGCTGGGAAACTGGGCAAAGCAGCGAGCAGGCTGTGGAGCCCCATCTGGGAACTGAGAGCAGCGAGCAGGCTGTGGAGCCCCATCTGGGAACTGAGAGCAGCGAGCAGGCTGTGGAGCCCCATCTGGGAGCTGAGAGCAGCGAGCAGGCTGTGGAGCCCCATCTGGGAGCAGCGAGCAGGCTGTGGAGCCCCATCTGGGAGCTGAGAGCAGCGAGCAGGCTGTGGAGTCCCATCTGGGAGCTGAGAGCAGCGAGCAGGCTGTGGAGCCCCATCTGGGAGCTGAGAGCAGCGAGCAGGCTGTGGAGCCCCATCTGGGCGCTGAGAGCAGCGAGCAGGCTGTGGAGCCCCATCTGGGCGCTGAGAGCAGCGAGCAGGCTGTGGAGCCCCATCTGGGCGCTGAGAGCAGCGAGCAGGCTGTGGAGTCCCATCTGGGAGCAGCAAGCAGGCTGTGGAGCCCCATCTGGGAGCTGAGAGCAGCGAGCAGGCTGTGGAGTCCCATCTGGGAGCAGCGAGCAGGCTGTGGAGCCCCATCTGGGAGCTGAGAGCAGCGAGCAGGCTGTGGAGTCCCATCTGGGAGCAGCGAGCAGGCTGTGGAGCCCCATCTGGGAGCTGAGAGCAGCGAGCAGGCTGTGGAGCCCCATCTGGGAGCAGCGAGCAGGCTGTGGAGTCCCATCTGGGAGCAGCGAGCAGGCTGTGGAGTCCCATCAGCGAGCAGGCTGTGGAGCCCCATCTGGGAGCAGCGAGCAGGCTGTGGAGCCCCATCTGGGAGCAGCGAGCACCGCCCCATCTGCGGTGAAATCCTTGTTTATATAGTGGAGAAAGTAAAAAGAAAATGAATGAATGGGTGTGCCTGGACAGTGTTTGTAGCGCGCCGGGTCGAGGGTGTGCCTGGACAGTGTTTGTAGCGCGCCGGGTCGAGGGTGTGCCTGGACAGTGTTTGTATCGCGCCGGGTCGAGGGTGTGCCTGGACAGTGTTTGTAGCGCGCCGGGTCGAGGGTGTGCCTGGACAGTGTTTGTAGCGCGCCGGGTCGAGGGTGTGCCTGGACAGTGTTTGTAGCGCGCCGGGTCGAGGGTGTGCCTGGACAGTGTTTGTATCGCGCCGGGTCGAGGGTGTGCCTGGACAGTGTTTGTAGCGCGCCGGGTCGAGGGTGTGCCTGGACAGTGTTTGTAGCGCGCCGGGTCGAGGGTGTGCCTGGACAGTGTTTGTAGAGCGCCTGGTCGAGGGTGTGCCTGGACAGTGTTTGTAGAGCGCCTGGTCGAGGGTGTGCCTGGACAGTGTTTGTAGCGCGCCTGGTCGAGGGTGTGCCTGGACAGTGTTTGTAGCGCGCCGGGTCGAGGGTGTGCCTGGACAGTGTTTGTAGCGCGCCGGGTCGAGGGTGTGCCTGGACAGTGTTTGTAGCGCGCCGGGTCGAGGGTGTGCCTGGACAGTGTTTGTAGCGCGCCGGGTCGAGGGTGTGCCTGGACAGTGTTTGTAGCGCGCCGGGTCGAGGGTGTGCCTGGACAGTGTTTGTAGCGCGCCGGGTCGAGGGTGTGCCTGGACAGTGTTTGTAGCGCGCCGGGTCGAGGGTGTGCCTGGACAGTGTTTGTAGAGCGCCTGGTCGAGGGTGTGCCTGGACAGTGTTTGTAGAGCGCCGGGTCGAGGGTGTGCCTGGACAGTGTTTGTAGCGCGCCGGGTCGAGGGTGTGCCTGGACAGTGTTTGTAGCGCGCCGGGTCGAGGGTGTGCCTGGACAGTGTTTGTAGCGCGCCGGGTCGAGGGTGTGCCTGGACAGTGTTTGTAGCGCGCCGGGTCGAGGGTGTGCCTGGACAGTGTTTGTAGCGCGCCGGGTCGAGGGTGTGCCTGGACAGTGTTTGTAGCGCGCCGGGTCGAGGGTGTGCCTGGACAGTGTTTGTAGAGCGCCGGGTCGAGGGTGTGCCTGGACAGTGTTTGTAGAGCGCCGGGTCGAGGGTGTGCCTGGACAGTGTTTGTAGAGCGCCGGGTCGAGGGTGTGCCTGGACAGTGTTTGTAGAGCGCCGGGTCGAGGGTGTGCCTGGACAGTGTTTGTAGCGCGCCGGGTCGAGGGTGTGCCTGGACAGTGTTTGTAGCGCGCCGGGTCGAGGGTGTGCCTGGACAGTGTTTGTAGCGCGCCGGGTCGAGGGTGTGCCTGGACAGTGTTTGTAGCGCGCCGGGTCGAGGGTGTGCCTGGACAGTGTTTGTAGCGCGCCGGGTCGAGGGTGTGCCTGGACAGTGTTTGTATCGCGCCGGGTCGAGGGTGTGCCTGGACAGTGTTTGTATCGCGCCGGGTCGAGGGTGTGCCTGGACAGTGTTTGTAGCGCGCCGGGTCGAGGGTGTGCCTGGACAGTGTTTGTAGAGCGCCGGGTCGAGGGTGTGCCTGGACAGTGTTTGTAGAGCGCCGGGTCGAGGGTGTGCCTGGACAGTGTTTGTAGCGCGCCGGGTCGAGGGTGTGCCTGGACAGTGTTTGTAGCGCGCCGGGTCGAGGGTGTGCCTGGACAGTGTTTGTAGCGCGCCGGGTCGAGGGTGTACCTGGACAGTGTTTGTAGCGCGCCGGGTCGAGGGTGTGCCTGGACAGTGTTTGTAGAGCGCCTGGTCGAGGGTGTGCCTGGACAGTGTTTGTAGCGCGCCGGGTCGATGGTGTGCCTGGACAGTGTTTGTAGCGCGCCGGGTCGAGGGTGTGCCTGGACAGTGTTTGTAGCGCGCCGGGTCGAGGGTGTGCCTGGACAGTGTTTGTAGCGTGCCGGGTCGAGGGTGTGCCTGGACAGTGTTTGTAGCGCGCCGGGTCGAGGGTGTGCCTGGACAGTGTTTGTAGCGCGCCGGGTCGAGGGTGTGCCTGGACAGTGTTTGTAGCGCGCCGGGTCGAGGGTGTGCCTGGACAGTGTTTGTAGAGCGCCTGGTCGAGGGTGTGCCTGGACAGTGTTTGTAGCGCGCCGGGTCGAGGGTGTGCCTGGACAGTGTTTGTAGCGCGCCGGGTCGAGGGTGTGCCTGGACAGTGTTTGTAGCGCGCCGGGTCGAGGGTGTGCCTGGACAGTGTTTGTAGCGCGCCGGGTCGAGGGTGTGCCTGGACAGTGTTTGTAGCGCGCCGGGTCGAGGGTGTGCCTGGACAGTGTTTGTAGCGCGCCGGGTCGAGGGTGTGCCTGGACAGTGTTTGTAGCGCGCCGGGTCGAGGGTGTGCCTGGACAGTGTTTGTAGAGCGCCTGGTCGAGGGTGTGCCTGGACAGTGTTTGTAGCGCGCCTGGTCGAGGGTGTGCCTGGACAGTGTTTGTAGAGCGCCGGGTCGAGGGTGTGCCTGGACAGTGTTTGTAGCGCGCCGGGTCGAGGGTGTGCCTGGACAGTGTTTGTAGCGCGCCGGGTCGAGGGTGTGCCTGGACAGTGTTTGTAGCGCGCCGGGTCGAGGGTGTGCCTGGACAGTGTTTGTAGCGCGCCGGGTCGAGGGTGTGCCTGGACAGTGTTTGTAGCGCGCCGGGTCGAGGGTGTGCCTGGACAGTGTTTGTAGAGCGCCGGGTCGAGGGTGTGCCTGGACAGTGTTTGTAGCGCGCCGGGTCGAGGGTGTGCCTGGACAGTGTTTGTAGCGCGCCGGGTCGAGGGTGTGCCTGGACAGTGTTTGTAGCGCGCCGGGTCGAGGGTGTGCCTGGACAGTGTTTGTAGCGCGCCGGGTCGAGGGTGTGCCTGGACAGTGTT
Organism: Acipenser ruthenus; assembly: GCF_902713425.1. Taxonomy (NCBI): domain Eukaryota; kingdom Metazoa; phylum Chordata; class Actinopteri; order Acipenseriformes; family Acipenseridae; genus Acipenser; species Acipenser ruthenus. The sequence goes on from NC_081211.1 coordinate 9,152,149, forward strand.
TGTAGCGCGCCGGGTCGAGGGTGTGCCTGGACAGTGTTTGTAGCGCGCCGGGTCGAGGGTGTGCCTGGACAGTGTTTGTAGAGCGCCGGGTCGAGGGTGTGCCTGGACAGTGTTTGTAGCGCGCCGGGTCGAGGGTGTGCCTGGACAGTGTTTGTAGCGCGCCGGGTCGAGGGTGTGCCTGGACAGTGTTTGTAGCGCGCCGGGTCGAGGGTGTGCCTGGACAGTGTTTGTAGAGCGCCTGGTCGAGGGTGTGCCTGGACAGTGTTTGTAGCGCGCCGGGTCGATGGTGTGCCTGGACAGTGTTTGTAGCGCGCCGGGTCGAGGGTGTGCCTGGACAGTGTTTGTAGCGCGCCGGGTCGAGGGTTTGCCTGGACAGTGTTTGTAGCGTGCCGGGTCGAGGGTGTACCTGGACAGTGTTTGTAGTGCGCCGGGTTTAGGGTGTACTGTTTCCAAAGTGACATTGCAGTACTGGTGCGTCTCTCTTGCTGTACAGCCTGTTAATACACTGATCCCTGAATGTAAGAACGTTTCCAAACGAGAGGAGGCCCCATTCATCCCATCTTGCATGTTTGGTTGTTTAGTAGCTTATTGATCCCAGAATCTCATCAAGCAGCTTCTTGAAGGATCCCAGGGTGTCAGCTTCAACAACATTACTGTGGAGTTGGTTCCAGACCCTCACAATTCTCTGTGTAAAAAAGTGCCTCCTATTTTCTGTTCTGAATGCCCCTTTATCTAATCTCCATTTGTGACCCCCGGTCCTTGTTTCTTTTTTCAAGTCGAAAAAGTCCCCTGGGTCGACATTGTCTATACCTTTTAGGATTTTGAATGTTTGAATCAGATCGCCGCGTAGTCTTCTTTGTTCAAGACTGAATAGATTCAATTTTTTTAGCCTGTCTGCATACAACATGCCTTTTAAACCCGGGATAATTCTGGTCGCTCTTCTTTACACTCTTTCTAGAGCAGCAATATCCTTTTTGTAACGAGGTGACCAGAACTGAACACAATATTCTAGGTGAGGTCTTACTAATGCATTGTAAAGTTTTATCATTACTTCCCTTGATTTAAATTCAACACTTCTCACAATATATCCGAGCATCTTGTTGACCTTTTTTATAGCTTCCCCACATTGAAGACATAAACTCCTAGGCCTTTTTCATAGATTCCTTCTTCAATTTCAGTATCTCCCATATGGTATTTATAATGCACATTTGTATTGCCTGTGTGCAGTACCTTACACTTTTTCTCTATTAAATGTAATTTGCCATGTGTCTGCCCAGTTCTGAATGCTGTCTAGATCATTTTCCCTGTGGTACACCACTGGTTACCTTGCTCCATTTTGAGGTTTCTCCTCTAATCGGTACTTTCTGTTTTCTACATGTTAACCACTCCCTAATCCATGTGCATGCATGTCCTTGAATCCCTACTGCGTTCAGGATTGAGGATTAATCTCTTATGTTCATGTCTCGGTGTGCGTGTGTGTGATCACGCTCTCACAGCCGTGCTTTGAGACGTGCTGTATGCAGCGAGACATGCAGCAGCCAAGTGCGAGATGCAACATGTGCTGCAGAAATGGAACAAGTACCCGGAGATTGGACTCCCTTCATAACTAGACTTCAAAGGCGACGTGACTGTTCAGAACAGAAGATAAAACACAGCATTCCATTTCAGTGCATTCCGAAAGTGACTCAAGCAGGAACAAATCGACAAGACATGCCGATAGAAACGCTGCTTTTTGTTTATAACTCGTATGATTTAAACCGGTCGCATTTTATTTAAAGTTATTTATGAACTGTAATTAATTGTAATAACAAAAATGTGAAACACTTTATATTCAAATGGAGCTTATGTTGTCTGCTCATAACTCATTTAAACCCATTTCGGATTTATTTAAATGAAGTATTATAAGTAATAGTATTGTACCAAAACTGTTTCAACCACTGTAATGATCTAACACTGTAACATTAATGGTGCATTCTCGTTTTTTGTAATCGCTCTTATTTGAAATCGTTCTTATCCGTGTACTGTACTCACTACTGGCTCTTAATGGAATTTACTCTTAGAAGCAAATATTAAATTCAGCTGCTCTTAGTCGTAATCACTGTCAGACCTAATGATTTACTGTGTTTATTTTCTCTCATTTGAATGCGCTCTTATTTACTACTGATTGTATTGTATTTTATAACTGCTCTTATCTGTAATGTGAGACTTTGTAACGACTGTAAGTAGCCCTGGATAAGGGCGTCTGCTAAGAAGTTAATAATAATTAATACAGCTGCCTAAATCATGCAGTGTGTAAACTACATGTACTTAAACAAGTAATTGATTGTAAATGATGTGCAGGTTAGGCCAAGCTGGGGCGTATTCATCTCTGCGTTAACTAATCAAGGTTAAAGTTGACTCAGTTACGTATATTGCTCATACCCCCAAAACACTGCCAAGAGTTATACAGTTTAAAAGGCTTGGCGTGTAGTGTCTGTGAATCCCTATAGGATCCACAGTCGTGTAATTGGATCCAGTAAATGCATCAATAGTTTTGAAGTGTTGGTAGGCTCCCATTGTGCAAACTCAGCATAGCTGGAATCGCTCCCTCGCTACGTGCTCTAATGTATCAGTTTGAGACCGGCCCTTGAGGGCGTGGATGCGGTGATGAGAGAACCCGCACGCTCTTACAGTCAGAGGATACTGATTTCAAAGAAGGGCGAGCGAGGCGCAACAGGAATTTCAAGATTTCACAAAGAAACATGAAAGATGCTAATGCTGAGTGTACCTTGACGAGCAACAACAGCGTCCATTACGCAGCCGACATCAGTGTGTTAATAACAAGCGGCTATTTACCACGCGAGCGCTGCGAGGGGACACGGACACGGACACGGACACGGACACGGACACAGGTACTGCACACCGCGTTTAATTCACAAGCCAAGTTAATATGCCACTATTTACCATGTTAGATTGAGGTACTGTTATTGTAAACTAATTCCACGAGAATGTTTTTGTGTCTGTGTTGTGTTCTTTAAAGTTAAGTACCAAATACATTTATTAAAAGAAAAAACACAACACAAGCTATATTTGTCATTTGATACGTTACATTTAGACATTTGCGGTTAAAAAATAAGTACATTGTCAATAACAATCTAATTAAGAGAATTACGATAACAGATACCAGTTAAACATGCTCCGCAAAAGAACAATGTAGCCAGTCCTGAAATGAGGGCGATGGCAGTAATGGGTTAGCACTGCTCCGCGGCTCGTTTCACTGGGTGGACGCGTTTTAACTGCGTTTCTGTATTTTAATTCAAGACCCGCTTTTAAACAACATTGTTTTATTGCACAGCTGCGTTTTATTTGATGTTAAGGTCCGTTTTTATCTTGGTAGAATCGCTACTATGTTAGTTTCGTTATTTGTAAATGCTTCGTGCAGCTGATCTAGTTTACAAGCACCTGGGCATATTGGTACAGATCTTTCCATGTACATACACGTTGATCGCGTTGTTGTTCGTTTTTATGTAAAAGGAACATGATGAAGACGGCAGTGTGTTTCGCGTTAGGTTGAAGGGACTCTGTGTTAAGGGAACTCTCGGTCGCAGTTTTCATTTCAGATTAATGGGAATTCCCGTGTGGCTGTTTCGTTACATAGAAGTAGCGTTGGCAGGGAATCCAAAGGGTTTATATTTTACCTTTAAAAAAACAAACTGTAGGGCGTTTCCTTGTCTTTATAATAGGAATAAAGTCATAACAAAAACAAATCACTTTTATTATGACAATGGAAGTTACACATCAAATCAAATGTATTAAGACCCTGTATGCAGTCGATGTGATGGCTTTCAATCGATTCTATTTGCGCTTCTGCGCCGCGGCTGTTGCGTCATAAACAGGCTGGCTGATGTAAGGCTAGACCGATTCGAGGGGCTGTTGCGTCATAAACAGGCTGGCTGATGTAAGGCTAGACCGATTCGAGGGGCTGTTGCGTCATACAGGTGGGATGATGGAAGGCGGCTTCTCCGCCAGTGTGAGTTCATTCCGTGTAAGACCGTAGTGTTAGGAAGAAGCACTTGTGACTTTGTGTTTTTTGTTTTGTTAAAGAAACAAAGGGAGTTTGAATTAAACCCATGAAGGTAAGGGCATTTTAATTTCTTGTTTATTTTTTTAAACAAAGTTAGAATCACGATTAGACACATTTAAGTGATTCTGTACAGCTATGGCCGATTTAGAATTAACTGGTGTGTCATAAAATCGAATGAAAGCTGCTGAATAATTTGACTAACATATTGAATTGCATACCGCTTTCTACTTAAGGAAAAACAAACTGAATCATTAGACATTCTGATATCTAACCTGGCTGAAATACTGTACACTACTACTACTACTACTGTTATGGCTCCCGGTAGACTTCTGCGATATAATTTTGAAGTTTCTTTGATTACATGCTGTCAATCATAGTTGTGATTGAGATACACAAATGTCTTAACAGGTATCAGTTGCATTCTTATCGGAGAGTAGAACCATTCAGGGTGAAACAGAGACCCTGAAGCCCTAGTTGTGTAACACAGGCAAGCTCTGCTGTTACAGGAAGGGAAACGGGTGTTTAAATGGACTCTCCGGATTTCTGTGTTTGTAATGTGTTGGACTGCACTGATGCAGGGTTTTCCCATGGTGGGACGTCCTGCGCGGGTCTTGTGCAGATCTCTGGGGCTCCCTGTCCGCACGTTCCATAGGGAGGGACGCTCTGAAACGTATCCCTGGGCTTCCACGAAAAAAAGAAACTGGTGTTGTGATGAGTGCAGGCTGCAATCCGAACCCCTGTGAAAGAAAGGCAGAGGTTTAGGTCTTTATTGAACGTGAGGTGAGACAGACAGCAAGGCTCTGGGTTTATTCACTCTGGAGTTCAGAGAGAGATTCACAAACCTCCTTGGATTGGATTGTTTGATCATTTAACAACATATCCCTCAATGCCAGGGCAACCCACTCTTACCTTTGTTCTCAGGTGCATTGCTCTAGATAAACAGCACTTTAAATATGTCAGCTCTAAGATGGGCATGCTGTTGGTGCAGCCAGTTTTTTCCTCTTTTTTTAAATCTCACTCCTGTGCTACGGTGCTCAGTACCCCCCACACATGCAAACCCTTGCCACAAGTTGCATCAGCTGTGTGGAGCAGACCCACCCTCTCATGCCAGAACACACAGTATTGATACCCTGTACAACTCCAGTGAACTGCAGTTCTCGTCCGTGTTGTTAATGCATGCTTGTGTTTGGTGACTGTCCTCCTATACTTTGATTGAATAGCACTATAGAACAGGGACATTAAGTGCACAGCGGCGCTGCGTGTGTTTGATTGCCGCTCCATTCAGACTGCCAGGTGACCATGTGTGTAGCGGCGGGAGCAGTGCTTTATAAGCATTGAAAGAGTATTGGAGCAGCTATGTCTGTGTCTCCCTGGTGATGCAGTCAGCTTTAAGATTTCTTAAAGGTTTTTTCTTCTTCTCTCCACAGGAGCACGGTGTTCAGATCCCACAGGCGCTGGGGCAGGGACCCAGCTGCTTCATCCCCGTGGAGGAGGTAGGATGCACACTTCAACACCTCCCCCCCCCCCCCAGTGTGTTACAAGTGCTGATGCACACTAACTTCATAGAGGTTTCTGAAAGGACTGCTGTAGCAAATTACGTGTATGATTCCAGTCACCATTTATCTTACAATGAATCTTCCTCCCTCCAAGTCCCTCAACTCTAACCACTAGACCACACTGCCTCCCTCCCTCTGTCTCTCAGCTCTAACCACTAGACCACACTGCCTCCCTCCCTCCCTCTGTCTCTCAGCTCTAACCACTAGACCACACTGCCTCCCTCCCTCTGTCTCTCAGCTCTGAGCACTAGACCACACTGCCTCCCTCCCTCTGTCTCTCAGCTCTGAGCACTAGACCACACTGCCTCCCTCCCTCTGTCTCTCAGCTCTGAGCACTAGACCACACTGCCTCCCTTCCTCTGTCTCTCAGCTCTAACCACTAGACCACACTGCCTCCCTCCCTCTGTCTCTCAGCTCTAACCACTACACCACACTGCCTCCCTCCCTCTTTACCGCTCAGTCCCTCAGCTCTAACCACTAAACTACACTGTCTGCCTCCCTCTTTACCGCTCAGTCCCTCGGCTTTAACCACTACACCACACTGCCTGCCCACCTCTGTCTCTCGGCTCTGAGCACTACACCACACTGCCTCCCTCCCTCACGCTTCTCCCAGTCTCTCAGCTCTGAGCACTAGACCACACTGCCTCCCTCCCTCACGCTTCTCCCAGTCTCTCAGCTCTGAGCACTAGACCACACTGCCTCCCTTCCTCACACTTCTCCCAGTCCCTCGGCTCTGAGCACTAGACCACACTGCCTCCCTTCCTCACTCTCCTCCCAGTCCCACAGCTCTGAGCACGAGGGAGACTCCACTCTTCTCCCAGTCCTCAGCTGTGATGACCATGCCAGCCCAGCTGCTGGTAGGCGTTGGAATCCTTGGTGCTGATGAGCTGCCTGCCCCAGCTGAGTCATCAGAGAGCCAGGGGGGCTGTGCTCAGGAATGCAGTTTCTCAACCCAGTGCCCTGCAGCGCTGAGCACAGTGATCTGATGCAAGCTTGATCCAGCATTTCAGAAGAAAAGTATGGGCTTCATTCAAACTCAGTGACCTGCCAGGAAGCGTATTCCTTCAGACCAGGCAGGCAGGCAGGCACCCTGTATAACCGGGGAGAAGCTGGGCTGCTTCCAGAAGCTTTCTATATAGAATAAACACTATGTCCTTGAGAGAGTCCTGTGAGGGCATGTGTTGGTGTAAACAAATGTATACTAGTAAGGGTTATGACGGCCATTGCATTGCACTGTGCTCTGAATTCGACCCTGTCCACACAAAATCATCCACTAGCTAAATCAGCACATGGTTTAAGCGTGTGTTGATTGCACAGTGCTGTTTGCTTCAATCACGTTTTTGTGCATTGTTTAGGTAGTGTGAGCAGGCTGTTCATCACCTCCAAGGTTATTTAGACTTATTCTAGTGATGTGGCTAATTAAGCATTAGTAAGGGAAATGGTTTAAACTGCTTAATTTTATTAATTCTATCAGTTTTTAATACCTCAGCTTTGTCCAAACTGACATCTGATGGTTGGATGACTAAAGGCGCTCTCTCTCTCTCTCTCTCTCTCTGACGCTGTGTCCCTGTCTCTGTCTCACTGACCCTGTGTCTCTCTCTGTTGAGATGGTTTCTCTCTCTCCCTGTGTCCTCTCTTACTCTGAAGCTGTGTCTCTCTCTCTCTCTCTCTCTCTCTCTCTCTGACCCTGTGTCTCTGTCTCTGTGTTGAGATGGTGTCTCTGTCTCACTCTGACCCTGTGTCTCTGTCTCTGTGTTGAGATGGTGGAGGAGGGCGTGGTGCAGCCGATCCTGAGGGAGGCCTTTGTGTCGCTGGGCCGCCTCGATCATGTCACCATTGTGATGGGTCTGCACACGGAGTACCTGGCCTGCTTCCTGCGCACTCAGCACTCCCTGCTGCAGCTGGACGGACCCCTGCCCTACCCCTGGAGACACTTCATAGCCATCATGGTGAGTCCCCTACCCCTGCGCACACTGCATCCCCAGCACGGGGAGTCCCCTATCCCTGCGCACACTGCATCCCCAGCACGGGGAGTCCCCTACCCCTGCGCACACTGCATCCCCAGCACGGGGAGTCCCCTACCCCTGCGCACACTGCATCCCCAGCACGGGGAGTCCCCTACCCCTGCGCACACTGCATCCCCAGCACGGGGAGTCCCCTACCCCTGCGCACACTGCATCCCCAGCACGGGGAGTCCCCTACCCCTGCGCACACTGCATCCCCAGCACGGGGAGTCCCCTACCCCTGCGCACACTGCATCCCCAGCACGGGGAGTCCCCTACCCCTGCGCACACTGCATCCCCAGCACGGGGAGTCCCCTACCCCTGCGCACACTGCATCCCCAGCACGGGGAGTCCCCTACCCCTGCGCACACTGCATCCCCAGCACAGGGAGAATACAGAATAGCAGCAATCTAGCCCAGAGCACCAAAGTGACCAAAACACACTCGGATTACCCTTTTTTCCCATCTCTTCAGTCCCCTGCTGTGCTGTTTAGTATTGTGTAAGTTTTAAGTCATTTGAGTTAGCGTTTGAATAACTTCTGAGAGCACTGTGTATACATCTTGCAACAATGTGGACTTTGGGATTGCTAGCGTTCTGCGTCGGTGGAGGTTCTTTGAAGGGCTTGTAAAGGCGCGTGTCTCCCCTCTGTCTCTCTATCCAGGCCTCTGCCCGTCACCAGTGCTCCTACTTGGTCCAGCTGCACACCGCAGAGTTCCTGCAGGTGGGGGGGGACCCCCAGTGGCTGGGCGGACTCTCCTGTGCCCCCCAAAAGCTACGGAACCTGAACGAGCTGAACAAGCTGCTGGCACACCGGCCCTGGCTCATCACCAAGGAGCACATCGAGGTGAGCGCCCCCGACAGGACGGGCAGGGAACTGCTTTAACCTGCAACGACAAACTATAGATTACAAACCTGCAAAATCAGTTTAACTTGCGTACAGATGCGGTACAAAACTGGAGCTGTGGGGATCACGAGAAGGTCGGTCTCCATTACCGACATACGCATTCAGGGGTGTTCAGAGGGGAGTGTGTTTGGCATTATAAATGCATTTTAAATTATGCCTAACACTCCTCCTCCTAGAGACGTTTCTAATGAGACTGAATTGTTTGGAGCAGTGTGCTCATTTAGAACTCTCTCCTCCTCTCCCAGGTGCTGTTGAAGCCGGGTGGTGAAGGCTGCTGGTCCCTGGCTGAGCTGATCCACGCTGTTGTCCTCCTCACTCACTATCACTCGCTCTCCTCCTTCGTGTTCGGCTGCGGAGTCAACCCTGAGCCTGACCACGAGGAGGGCCACGCCTTCCGGCCACCGTCCCCCTGCCCGACCGACAGCCCCAGGAGTGAGGGTGGGGGCAGCGTGCCCAGGGTGAGTCTCATCGAATCATAGTAGGCCAGCGCTGTTTTAAAGTACGTCTCTTGACCCATCTACAGTGCTCCCTCTTTATAACGCTGTAGCCGGAGCCAATGATAAGAGACATAGCCGTTGGTGTCCCGTGCCCTGTACAGCAGTACAAAGGGACGCTGTATAATGAGTGAGCACTGCATGGCTCATGGAGCTACAACATGTATATCTAGCGTGGGATATGTGGAATAACATGCTTACGAATGTGTCTTTGCTTTCATTCCAATCCAATGGTGTGCTGCTGAAACTGACAGACTGAACTCAAGGTTCTGTCTAAAAAGACGTTTTGTGAAGAGGCCATAAGTTGGAAATGAATCCCTGTTGAAGCACAGTCCACTGAAAATGAAAGATCTGCCAGGCGAAATAATCCATGATTTAATTGATGCAATATTAAAAAAAAAAAAAAAATGTATTGCTATTTATTTTAAATATATAGTTCTGGTATAAGCAGAATATTGAATGTTCCTTCGTTCGTTCCTTCCTTTGTGGTGTATGGTTTTTAGGATGTTCTGACATAAACCACTCTGTCCTGTCGGGGCTTGTTATTTACTGGGACGTCCTCCTGCAGAGAATACAGCCCGTATACCAGGATCAATCAATTCATTTTTTGGTTAAGGTCACTCTGAAATGCTTAGTGGTTTTGTCGCTCTCTTGGAATCTGTGCTGTTTCGCTTGTCAGTAATGTTTGAGATTATTGGGTTCCCACTGACTGTCCCTTCTCCCCAGATGGAGGCTCTGTGCGAGGCTCTCATGACTGCCCCTTCCAGATGGAGGCTCTGTGCGAGGCTCTCATGACTGCCCCTTCCAGACGGAGGCTCTGTGCTAGGCTCTCATGACTGTCCCTTCTCCCCAGGTGGAGACCCTGTGTGAGGTGGAGGCTCTCATGAGGAAGATGAAGCTGCTGCAGGAGCAGGAGGAGGAGGCGAGCCAGGAGGAGATGGCAGTTCGCTTCGAGAGGGAGAAGAGAGAGAGCCTGCTGGTCACTCCTACTGGTACGCACACCCACTGCTACACCCGCATGCGCACGACCCACTGCTACACCCGCATGCGCACGCACACGACCCACTGCTACACCCGCATGCGCACGCGCACGACCCACTGCTACACTCGCATGCGCACGCGCACGACCCACTGCTACACCCGCACGCGCACGACCCACTGCTACACCCGCATGCGCACGCGCACGACCCACTGCTACACCCGCACGCGCACGACCCACTGCTACACCCGCACGACCCACTGCTACACCCGCATGCGCATGCGCACGACCCACTGCTACACCCGCATGCGCACGACCCACTGCTACACCCGCATGCGCACGCGCACGACCCACTGCTGCACGCGCACGACCCACTGTTACACCCGCATGCGCACGCGCACGACCCACTGTTACACCCGCACGCGCACGCGCACGACCCACTGCTACACCCGCACGCGCACGCGCACGACCCACTGCTACACCCGCACGCGCACGACCCACTGCTACACCCGCACGCGCACGACCCACTGCTACACCCGCATGCGCACGCGCACGACCCACTGCTATGCGCATGCGCACGACCCACTGCTACACCCGCATGCGCACGACCCACTGCTACACCCGCATGCGCACGACCCACTGCTACACCCGCATGCGCACGACCCACTGCTACACCCGCATGCGCACGACCCACTGCTACACCCGCATGCGCACGCGCACGACCCACTGCTACACCCGCACGCGCACGACCCACTGCTACACCCGCATGCGCACGCGCACGACCCACTGCTATGCGCATGCGCACGACCCACTGCTACACCCGCATGCGCACGACCCACTGCTACACCCGCATGCGCACGACCCACTGCTACACCCGCATGCGCACGACCCACTGCTACACCCGCATGCGCACGACCCACTGCTACACCCGCATGCGCACGACCCACTGCTACACCCGCATGCGCACGACCCACTGCTACACCCGCATGCGCACGACCCACTGCTACACCCGCATGCGCACGACCCACTGCTACACCCGCATGCGCACGCGCACGACCCACTGCTACACCCGCATGCGCACGCGCACGACCCACTGCTACACCCGCACGCGCACGACCCACTGCTACACCCGCACGCGCACGACCCACTGCTACACCCGCACGCGCACGACCCACTGCTACACCCGCACGCGCACGACCCACTGCTACACCCGCACGCGCACGACCCACTGCTACACCCGCACGCGCACGCGCACGACCCACTGCTATGCGCATGCGCACGACCCACTGCTACACCCGCATGCGCACGCGCACGACCCACTGCTACACCCGCATGCGCACGCGCACGCGCACGACCCACTGCTACACCCGCATGCGCACGCGCACGCGCACGACCCACTGCTACACCCGCATGCGCACGCGCACGACCCACTGCTACACCCGCATGCGCACGCGCACGACCCACTGCTACACCCGCACGCGCACGACCCACTGCTACACCCGCATGCGCACGCGCACGACCCACTGCTACACCCGCACGCGCACGACCCACTGCTACACCCGCATGCGCACGCGCACGACCCACTGCTATGCGCAGGCGCACGACCCACTGCTACACCCGCATGCGCACGCCCCACTGCTACACCCGCATGCGCACGCCCCACTGCTACACCCGCATGCGCACGCCCCACTGCTACACCCGCATGCGCACGCCCCACTGCTACACCCGCATGCGCACGCGCACGACCCACTGCTACACCCGCACGCGCACGACCCACTGCTACACCCGCACGCGCACGACCCACTGCTACACCCGCACGCGCACGACCCACTGCTACACCCGCACGCGCACGACCCACTGCTACACCCGCACGCGCACGACCCACTGCTACACCCGCACGCGCACGCGCACGACCCACTGCTATGCGCACGCGCACGACCCACTGCTACACCCGCATGCGCACGACCCACTGCTACACCCGCATGCGCACGCGCACGACCCACTGCTACACCCGCATGCGCACGACCCACTGCTACACCCGCATGCGCACGCGCACGACCCACTGCTACACCCGCATGCGCACGCGCACGACCCACTGCTACACCCGCATGCGCACGCGCACGACCCACTGCTACACCCGCACGCGCACGACCCACTGCTACACCCGCATGCGCACGCGCACGACCCACTGCTATGCGCAGGCGCACGACCCACTGCTACACCCGCATGCGCACGCCCCACTGCTACACCCGCATGTGCACGCGCACGCCCCACTGCTACACTCGCCCGCCCGCCCACACACGCCCCACTGCTACACCCGCCCGCCCGCCCGCACACGACCCACTGCTACACCCGCCCGCACACGACCCACTGCTACACCCGCCCGCCCGCACGCACACGACCCACTGCTACATCCGCATAAGCATGCGCACACGACCCACTGCTACACGCACAGCTGGCTGAGACAATTCAAACTTGTGCTGTGCTTTTTTTAGCTAAACTGTAGATTTTTATTTTTTTATAATTGTAATCTAATTCTGTATTTTTCAAGCTAGCTAGCTGTGTGCATGATTGACGCTGGTGCTTGTGGTTTAGATTGAACATGCACATTGCCCTCCCTGGAATACCGCAGTAAGATTGTACAGCCCTGTGCTTGGAGATGTTGAGCCTGGACCACACTGTAATGGGCGTGTTTTTGTCACCCCCCCCTGGTGTAGATGACAGCAAGAGGCTTCCCTCCGCCAGCGTGTCCCGCTTCGTGGAGGATCCTGATTTCGGGTACGAGGATTTCACACGCAGAGGGGAGCAGACGCCACCTACCTTCCGAGCACAGGTACTGATGCTGCTGCTTTCACTGTGACAAGTGAGCATCACTGTGTCTGGGCCTCAAATTAACAAAGGGTTTTGTGTTTGTTTTTTTCAAATGGTTTTCATAGTGCAATCGTACTGTGCAAAGTTTCCAGTTATTCAGTAATGGTCAACTTAAAATCTATGCAATAAAAATAAGGGGAAGATAAAATAATTCAAAGCATGCTCCCCCCCCCCATAGTAAGTAAGCAAACATTCAGTAGTATTTGTAATGTTCAGGCTGGTTCATACTTCATGTGTCACTGTGAGGGTGACTGAGTCTCTAGTCCAGTGAGGAGCTGAATTTTTCTTGGCTCTAGCTAGTCACTTTGCACCACCGTCTCCTCGTAGACTGAAGTATCAACCACCTGTAAGTGCTCTAGGACTCTGCTTACCTGTGCTGCAGTCTGGGCTGTAGTTTTAGTGTAAGTGTTCTCCTCTCCCTGCTCCCCTGTGCTGTAGTAAGTGTTCTCCTCTGCCCTGTGCTGTAGTAAGTGTTCTCCTCTGCCCTGTGCTGTAGTAAGTGTTCTCCTCTGCCCTGTGCTGTAGTAAGTGTTCTCCTCTGCCCTGTGCTGTAGTAAGTGTTCTCCTCCCCCTGTGCTGTAGTAAGTGTTCTCCTCTCCCCTGTGCTGTAGTAAGTGTTCTCCCCTCCCCTGTGCTGTAGTAAGTGTTCTCCCCTCCTGTGCTGTAGTAAGTGTTCTCCTCTCCCTGTGCTGTAGGAAGTGTTCTCCTCTGCCCTGTGCTGTAGTAAGTGTTCTCCTCTCCCCTGTGCTGTAGTAAGTGTTCTCCTCTGCCCTGTGCTGTAGTAAGTGTTCTCCTCTGCCCTGTGCTGTAGTAAGTGTTCTCCCCTCCCCTGTGCTGTAGTAAGTGTTCTCCTCTCCTGTGCTGTAGTAAGTGTTCTCCTTTCCCTGTGCTGTAGGAAGTGTTCTCCTCTCCCCCTGTCTGTGCTGTAGTAAGTGTTCTCCTCTCCCCGTCTGTGCTGTAGTAAGTGTTCTTCTCTCCCTGTGCTGTAGTAAGTGTTCTTCTCTCCCTGTGCTGTAGTAAGTGTTCTCCTCTCCCCGTCTGTGCTGTAGTAAGTGTTCTTCTCTCCCTGTGCTGTAGTAAGTGTTCTCCTCTCCCCGTCTGTGCTGTAGTAAGTGTTCTTCTCTCCCTGTGCTGTAGTAAGTGTTCTCCTCTCCCCCTATCTGTGCTGTAGTAAGTGTTCTCCTCTCCCCCTGTCTGTGCTGTAGTAAGTGTTCTCCTCTGCCCTGTGCTGTAGTAAGTGTTCTCCTCTGCCCTGTGCTGTAGTAAGTGTTCTCCTCTCCCTGTGCTGTAGTAAGTGTTCTCCTCTCCCCTGTGCTGTAGTAAGTGTTCTCCTCTGCCCTGTGCTGTAGTAAGTGTTCTCCTCTCCCTGTGCTGTAGTAAGTGTTCTCCTCTCCCCTGTGCTGTAGTAAGTGTTCTCCTCTCCCCCTGTCTGTGCTGTAGTAAGTGTTCTCCCCCTGTCTGTGCTGTAGTAAGTGTTCTCCTCTCCCTGTGCTGTAGTAAGTGTTCTCCTCTCTCCTCTCCCCTGTGCTGTAGTAAGTGTTCCCCTCTCCCCCTGTCATTGCTGTAGTAAGTGTTCTCCCTGTGCTGTAGTAAGTGTTTTCCTCTCCCTGCTCCCCTGTGCTGTGCAGGATTACTCGTGGGAGGATCACGGCTACTCCCTGATGAACCGGCTCTACCCAGACGTAGGGCAGCTCCTGGATGAGAAGTTCCAGACCGTCTACAACCTCACCTACAACACCATGGCTATGCACAGCGGGGTGGACACCAAAATGCTGCGCAAGGCCGTGTGGAACTACATCCACTGCGTCTTCGGAATCCGGTGAGCGAGGCCCAGGGAGATATAAAGAGCTGGGCTGCCAAGAGGAAGACAGTGGCTTTGAATAGCTCAGTGGCTTGAGACTCGGTGGTTAGAGCACTGTGCTGCAGTGTGTTCAAGTAACTCAGTGGTTAGAGCACTGTGCTGCAGTGTGTTCAAGTAACTCAGTGGTTAGAGCACTGTGCTGCAGTGTGTTCGTGTAGCTCCGTGGTTAGAGCACTGTGCTGCAGTGTGTTTGAGTAGCTCCGTGGTTGGAGCACTGTGCTGCAGTGTGTTTGAGTAGCTCCGTGGTTAGAGCACTGTGCTGCAGTGTGTTTGAGTAGCTCCGTGGTTAGAGCACTGTGCTGCAGTGTGTTCACGTAGCTCTGTGGTTAGAGCACTGTGCTGCAGTGTGTTTGAGTAGCTCTGTGGTTAGAGCACTGTGCTGCAGTGTGTTTGAGTAGCTCTGTGGTTAGAGCGCTGTGCTGTAGTGAGAATGTTGCACCAGTTAAAGTGAAGCCCCTTTTTAAAGCCCTTGTTGTGTCGGCAGGTTTGACGATTATGATTATGGAGATGTGAATCATCTGCTGGAGCGCAGTCTGAAGGTGTACATTAAAACGGTGGCGTGCTACCCTGAGAAGACGAGCTACAGGATGTACAATGCGTTCTGGAGACACTTCCGACACTCAGAGAAGGTAAGGGCACCCGCCTGCTCCAGCTCCACACGCTCGCTCCATTGAGAGCTGTGCTTTTGTAATACACTTGCAATAAATAAATAAGCCACCAATCAAACATTATACCCTCACTAGTGCTACATTTAGAAACTCTAAAAGACTTGAATTAGTTAAATTTATTAAGTTGCTTTTAGTATTTTAGTGTGTGTTGCATATTCAGCTCACTAAAGTTAGCATTGGGCAGCCCAAGACCAGTGCTGATTGGGCTCTGTGAATCCCATGGTAACGGTACAGCCAATCCCAACAGATACCTGCTAGTAGAGTTCTTCAGTCTGTAACCCAGACTCTTCATCATCCAGAACTGTCATTGGAAGGATTATATTTCTTGTAATATTTCTCAATGACAATCATTTCAACTAGAGGCCTGTTTCATTGCTTTAAATGCTGGAAGGGTTTTGGATTCAGATATTTGTATGACATTGAGAAAGACTTCAGATTAAACCATTGAACTTTGTACGTTTTTGTTTTGGTATTTCTATTTCCAGAATCTCCACACTTGATAATTTATTTTACCCTCAAACTGCAAAACAAAGTTAATAAAATAATAATAATAATACAATCCTATTACCTCTTTCAGGTCCATGTGAACTTACTGCTCCTGGAAGCCAGAATGCAGGCAGCCTTGCTGTACGCACTGCGAGCGATCACACGCTACATGACATGACACCCCCCCTCCCTGCAGAGTGATCACACGCTACATGACATGACACCCCCCCTCCCTGCAGAGTGATCACACGCTACATGACATGACACGCCCCCTCCCTGCAGAGTGATCACACGCTACATGACATGACACCCCCCCTCCCTGCAGAGTGATCACACGCTACATGACATGACACCCCCCCTCCCTGCAGAGTGATCACACGCTACATGACATGACACCCCCCCTCCCTGCAGAGTGATCACACGCTACATGACATGACACCCCCCCTCCCTGCAGAGTGATCACACGCTACATGACATGACACGCCCCCTCCCTGCAGAGTGATCACACGCTACATGACATGACACGCCCCCTCCCTGCAGAGTGATCACACGCTACATGACATGACACCCTCCCCTCCCTGCAGAGTGATCACACGCTACATGACATGACACCCCCCTCCCTGCAGAGTGATCACACGCTGCATGACATGACACGCCCCCTCCCTGCAGAGTGATCACACGCTACATGAGATGATACGCCCCCCTCCCTGTTTCTGAACAGCTGTGCTCCGTGGGGCTCACTCCAGCAGAGACTCTGACGAGGCACACAGCATTGCACAGGCCTGGAGTTATGTGCTGCCCTCAACCTGCTTGTTCAAGAGGAATCTCTTTCATCTTTTTGTTCTTATTATTTTCCTATTTAATTTTTATTGTTATTGTTAATGTGCTTTTTGTTGTGTGATTTTAGTTTGTTTTTTTAAAGCCTGGCTGCACTGAAATTTGATTTGTCTTAAACATCTGCATGTGTTTGTAAATCAAGCGAAATTGAGAAGTATAAAATAGACCTGGTGAGTAATGACACAAGATTTGACTAGAAGCCTTTCTCCTTGCCTTCTAGTCAACATGTCTGTCATTTACTTCAGTTTCATGTAGTATTTTTAAATGTTCATCAACAGGCTTGTCTTTTGAATGTGTTGCTAACTCTCTGAATGTGAACGCACTATGAAACAGTCGTCATATTTGGAAGAGATGTGACGTGTGTCGCTGTGCCCGCTCTTCTGTCTAAGAGGGTTGCACCCTCATTGAATAGAGCAACATTTTGTGGTTTAGAAATACTAAAAGAAACGTAATGAATCCAATGGCACTCATTTTGAAGAGGCTGCCCCCTCATTGAATTCAGTACAGCAATCCTGAACCCCGCTGTTCTCCACTCCCTATAAACACTAAATACAGGACAGGGTGCGGGAGCTCCAGTCAGGTTCAGCTCATCACAGCCTTCACGGTCCAGCCTGCAGCGGCTCTCCTGTCTCAGTCTGTGCGCTGTGCAGTGGGGGAGAAGCAGGGCTGTTTGTGCAGGTGATTATTCGTTTTGCTGTCGCGTTTCCTGTCTGTGCACGCTTAGGAATTTGTTTGCAGATGCAAAGAGCTTGAATCACTAGCTCTGCAGTGCATTGTTTGCTGTGTTTCTCTGTGGAACAGCAGTGGGTGCAGTTGAATTAGGACACTGTTTAATAGCAGGAAGTTCAGCTCTTAAATTCATGGTGTGAAAGTGTTTGAGGAGCTGTCAGCAGTGTGTCTTGGACGCACACGTCTCCTTCCTCTTGTTAGTTTATGTCTCCACCACAGTGTTGTTCACTTGAAGCCCATGTGACCTTGGTCGGCATGTTTGGCATCTTTTGCGAATACCAAAGAGCCCCCATTTCATTTTTTGGTAAATCGCATCCTTCTAGCAGTATTAACTGAAGCAGCCACACCACCAGCTACAGAAGTGAAGGCCCAGTGTTTGGTATTCCAAAGCATAATTACAAAGTCAGAAACCTAACCTCCCAATATAATGTGTGTAGAACTTTATACTTATATAGTTAGATGACCTGTGAAAGGGCAGCATTGAAAAGTGTGGATTGGAGGACTCTGTACACGCCACAATGAGATTATTAGTGCAGTCCTGGTATTTGTCTGTTCATGTTGACACAGACCCTCTTCACCTCCCTGCTTCAAAACCTCCACCCTTCCCTTGCTTTGATTTGCACAGCTGCTGGTGTTTTCAAAAATAGTTTTCTATGTGTTGTTTTGCACAGTTATTGATGGGGTGTGTGTTGTATATTTTGGATGCAGTAAACAGTATTTTTTTAAATGATTATTTTTTTCACGTTGGTCCTCAGTTGCATTTTCTCTGGGGTGTTTCCCTGCACAGAGAGGGGCGCCGGTACATGCTGTCAGTGTTCTTTGTAACAATGTTCGTTGTACTGTTTGCAGTGTCATTGCACTGGGGATGTTTTGTTGGGTCTCAGTCCCAGGGAATGAGAAGCAGGTTTCAGTTTCCCATGTGCTCTGTGTTTTGAGAGGCTCACAGCAAACGCAGGTTTCCCAGAGCTCTGGGAGCTGCATGTACCCGGATGGGAGGGTTTCTCTGTGTGCAGGACGGGCGCTTGTCCAGTTCTAATGTCATGCACAGTGTGATTTTTTTATTTATTTATTTTTTGTTTTTTGTAACCTGAATTTGAAGAGAGAGGATGTGAATTGTGCTCTTGTCTATGCAAATGGGAGGTTTCTATTCACTGAAGACTGTTCTGTCTAGAACAGGGAAGTGATACAAAGACACTGTGCTCTTTCATTTAGAAATACAGAAAGAAATGTAATAAATTAAGTGATTTAATTTGGACTAGAAGTCTTTTTCAATGTCTTCAGTGTTGATTCCCATACTCTTATATCACTGGGTGATGTGGATTCCACCATCCACTGATACAGAGTGGAGGATAAAGAGATACAAGTATGTGAATCTAAACTTGTTTGTACATTATTGAAATATTTGACATTTTATTTTGTGTCCTTGAGTTTGTGAAGTTTCTCTCGGTATTTCTACTGAGTGTTCCACAGTTCTGGATGTTTTGATTCAGCCTTGCCTTGGGAAATGTAGGGCCAGGGAGAAGTGATCCACTCTCTCATGTCGAGTGTGTGTGTGTGTGCGGGGGGGGGGGGGGGCGGTATTTAGAGTCTTGAGCCAAACTCGTGTGCGTGTGTCTGCAGTATTGCACTTTCAACACAGGAATGTTTTCTGCTGTGAACTTCTCAAATTAGGTCATAGCCTTTTTTAATTTCTTAGTATTTTTTTTTTATATATATATTTTGTGAATGAGTAGCGTGTCTCTGTGTCGTCTCCTGGAAGCTGAGCTGGATCGCACCGAGGTGGAGGAGGAAGAGGAGGAGGGAGGAAGGAGGAGGGCTTCAGGGTCTGGTTAGAAGTTCAAATGTTGAAGGAACGAAACCTAGCTGAGGTTTTTGGTCCAATTGCAAAACCTTTATTTAACACTAGATTTCAGCCCAGGTAATAATTTCTAAATGATGCTATTAGGAATGCAAAGAAAGGCATTGAATTCCTTTGCAATACTTTGTTGCTGGCAGACCCCTCTCTCCTCTCTCCTCTCTCTCTGGTGTCATTCAGGAGCGTGTGCCGTGCCGCGCCTCTCCAGACAATGCTGAGTCCCACCTCTCTCGTCTTCTATTTTCTGTTTTGATTGTAGTTTTACTTTTGTTATTTAAATGTCATCATGCTGAGTTGTATATTCTGAAAACGTGTTGTACAGAGTGCAGTTTGAGACTTTGTAATTATAACTATCTTTAAATAATAAAACAAGTAAATAAAAGTTTTATTCTTCAGTAAAACCTGACGGCAGTGGTGTTTTTCTTAAGGAAGTTGACTTGGATGGAAGTACCGTACTTTTAGAGTAAAGAGAAGCACATTTAAAATGTCATAAAATAAATTTGAATTGTTTTAAACTAAGCCAACATGTGATACTATACAGTAATGTCTTTCTAGCTGCTGTTTGTTTTTCAATTGCTATAGAAAGTCTGCAATACTCCCCCTGGTGGAGAATACTAGAACATGTTAGTTGGCAAAAATCACAATGTTTTATTCTATGTGTTATTTCTCTGACATTTCAAAACACTTTTCATTTGCAAAAGAATCACTGAAAACGAGAAGAAACAAATGTTTTCAACTCCTTCCACGCACGCTGCTCCGATCCGTCTGCAAAGTGACAGGAATTAGGAGGGACTGAAAAGTGAAAGACTCAACTTGGATACTGAAAGACACGATAACTCAATGGTAGATTAGGAAGACGTTTCTTTTATGTATTAAAGAAAAATCTAATGGAATGTTTTATTCAGACTTGCATTTTCATCTAATCAGTGACCTGATGAACTGATTTCACAGCACACACCAGAGAGCTTACTGGTAGTGTTGAGGTGCAGCAGTCAGACAGGCTCTCCTCGCTGGTAGTGTCTGGGTGCAGCAGTCAGACAGGCTCTCCTCGCTGGTAGTGTCTGGGTGCAGCAGTCAGACAGGCTCTCCTCGCTGGTAGTGTCGGGGTGCAGCAGTCAGACAGGCTCTCCTCGCTGGTAGTGTCTGGGTGCAGCAGTCAGACAGGCTCTCCTCGCTGGTAGTGTCGGGGTGCAGCAGTCAGACAGGCTCTCCTCGCTGGTAGTGTCTGGGTGCAGCAGTCAGACAGGCTCTCCTCGCTGGTAGTGTCGGGGTGCAGCAGTCAGACAGGCTCTCCTCGCTGGTAGTGTCGGGGTGCAGCAGTCAGACAGGCTCTCCTCGCTGGTAGTGTCGGGGTGCAGCAGTCAGACAGGCTCTCCTCGCTGGTAGTGTCGGGGTGCAGCAGTCAGACAGGCTCTCCTCGCTGGTAGTGTCGGGGTGCAGCAGTCAGACAGGCTCTCCTCGCTGGTAGTGTCGGGGTGCAGCAGTCAGACAGGCTCTCCTCGCTGGTAGTGTCGGGGTGCAGCAGTCAGGCTCTCCTCGCTGGTAGTGTCGGGGTGCAGCAGTCAGGCTCTCCTCGCTGGTAGTGTCGGGGTGCAGCAGTCTGAAAGGCTCTCCTTCCTTTGCCTGCTCTCCTATCCAGCTTCTTCATACAAGATGTTAAAATGTTAAAGAAAGGGGTCGTATCGGACTGCTTCACCTCGGCACGCTGCTGCCATATATTCTGTGTGGAATCAATTGCTTTATTTATCAGGAACCAATTAGAGGAAAATGTGACGTATAAAAATGCTTTATTTCATGCTGGACAGAAATGTTCGGGTTAATTTTATTAATAACCCTTTGAATAAATGTTTATATAAAGTCCCCTGTGGTAAGCTGGTCCAGAAGTGGTCTTGCAGTTTTCATTTACCATTGAACGCTCATGTTGAAATGCAGAGCTTTAACGCAATCCCATCTTTTGCATGTATTGAAGATTCATTATATATGCAGGGATGCTGAGATACTCTGGGAGCAAGCAGGAGGCAGAGTGGTGTGGTGATCTGGACGGGGAATCTCCCACTGAAGCCCTACTGCCTTCATCCAGCTCCCAGAGCAGCTGCAGCTTCTCAACACGGCTGCCAGATGAAGCCTTCAATCCACAAGGAAGAGAGCGTCTGTGCAAACGGGTTCTTCTTAAAATACGCTTGAGAGCGACTCGACTAGCAAGAGGAACCGGACGATCGGCATGACTGGCTCACGCACCTCCTTCAAAGCTCTTCTCACAACGTCTGCTCTAATGGGCGTTTTGAAAATAGCTTTGAAACGGTCTTTAATGTTCTAAGTGTAAAAAGTTGTCAGGATGTTAACAATGAAAAAAAAATGATAGGTTCATTATTTAAAAAGTTGTAGCAACACGTGGGGATGTGTAACGCTATATATCTTTTGGAACAGCGCTGCTTCCTTTTTTAAGGGTACTTTTTTTTTTTGGGGGGGGGGGGTTACATTTAAAAAAGAAAAATAAACTGAATAAAACAGTCAAATTTTCCAAATTTCAGCAGACTTTTTAATATTTTGTTCTGTCCTGAAACAAACACGTTGTCAGTTTTTATTTCTAAGTTCCTCCCACTACAGTGACAACACAGTTAAATACAAAAGCTTCTTTTTAATAATGAAAGTTTGGAAAGTCCGTGAATAAAGATCCACGGTTATACAGAGCGTAACGGAATGAAGGAAGCAGCCCAGCGCGCCCCTCGCACCCTGACCCTCGCAATGAGAGCTCACAGCGCCCGGTTCCTGCTGGGAGCGGGGACTCAATACAAACACACACACTGGGAATGAACAGACATCTCCAGCATCCAGCCATTGTGGTTACACTTTTGTTTAAGAAAACAAATAAAACATCTAGAGAAATGGCATTAGAAGTAATGACAGTCATTAACAAGGATCACACTACGTCTTCCAGCTTCACCTGCTATTGTAAAGCTCAGGAAAGCATCATGTTTCTTCAATGCCTTGTGTGCTCTTTTAACACTGTGTACAAGAGCCAGTTATAAAACATATTGCACACTTATAGGTGTGTTATTATCGTTTACCCTAGAGTGTTGCCTATATTTTTCTTTGTACAATTATATTTACGTTTGTCATTAAAAAAATGCATCCACAACTTTGCAATGTCCAATCATATATTAAATTATTTGTATATATATTACATATAATAGATACTTTAGTGTTTTACAACTTAAAAGGACAGAGATGTAAGCAGACACACAGAAACAATAACACTAGAATCGTCATCTCTGTATATCAATAAATATCTCGATGTGCAGAGACACATATTAAGCTTTAAATACGTTGCTATTTCTGCATTTATACAAGGTTTCTCGCTCAATGGCACTCTATACAACGTTTAGGTCTTCCACGCCAGAGGCTTGTGTGAAGGCAAAGCTGGACAGGGTTGGGATACAATAGGGAAAGCTGAGTACATGCCAGGACTCTCAGTATGTTACAATATGATGTTTAAAACAAGGAGGGGGACGGGGAAGGGGTGCTCGACGTCTTTAAACGATCCGGTTCTCCAGCGTGGCAATCCTCTTTGTCACGGCATCCAGTAAGCGAGGGGTTAAGGACAAACCCAGACACAGCATTCACAAAATAGTATTGCTATTATCATCAGGGACACGGGAATCCCTTTGAATGCAGAACAAAGGAGAAAAGCACAGATCTGACACCACGACAGCCTCCCTTCCAGCAGTGCAGATCTGACACCACGACAGCCTCCCTTCCAGCAGTGCAGATCTGACACCACTACAGCCTCCCTTCCAGCAGTGCAGATCTGACTGAGATGCCACAGTCCTGGGGGATATGTAGGGGGTACATTTAGAGAGAGCTGCACAAACTGGTTATTCCATTAATGGGACCGAGCTCTCCACAGATGAGGGTCATTGGTGATGATCAGGCTTACTTGCTGTTCTCCACAGCCAGCACTAATCATCACAAACCCAAGTGGCTGTTTCTTCACTTGCATCACTTTCTCATGTTTCACAAGGTAAATCAATGACAGCTCAATCAAACAAGTGATTCACCATGTCAGTGCTCACGCACACGCATGCACACACACGCACACGCACGCACGCTTGTGCTCCCTGCCACCTTCTCTCGGGTAGCTCCATCCCCTCACTCTCTCACGCTAATAAAAGGATATATTTTTTCGTTAGTGCTGCTATGTCTTCTTCTATCTTGGTGTTGAACTTGACGATGGACTCGCACTCACATGGGTTCTCTTCTGGAGGAGAAATAAAACAGCAGCAAAGCGATTAGGAGAATAAAGGAGCGACAGCCAGCACTGCGGGCCTGACCTCTCCCTTACTCCCCCCCTCCCCACTCACCTCTCCTCCACACCCTACTCTCCTCAGTTTCAACTGGAGCAATTTCAACTGGAAGCATATAAAACATGTTCCAAATATTTCTTAGCCCCATCATTCTTATGAAGTTTCCTTTAGTATTTCTAAATGTAGCACTATGGATGAAAGATCAGCAGCACATTTTCTGGTTCTTCACAAGATATATATTGTGTTGTAATAGAGGGATATATTACTTTGAATATTGTATTGTAATAGGAGGGATGTAGAGTTTGAATATTGTATTGTAATAGAGGGATGTATCGTTTGATTCTAGACTGGAAGCACAACATCTCATTGAAGTTGAAAAATAAGTGTGATTTAGAGTTAGCTGAAATACAAACTTGCCCTGTCTTTCGTGTTTTAACAAAATAGTCGACTATTAAATTAACATCTTATTATGCATCATACAAGTATCTCATCAAGCCCACCGCATGCACCGTGACTCACCCTCGCACCCTTTCAAGTGCCAACGCGTCCACCGTGACTCACCCTCGCACCCTTTCAAGTGCCAGCGCGTGCACCGTGACTCACCCTCGCACTCTTTCAAGTGCCAACGCGTCCACCGTGACTCACCCTCGCACTCTTTCAAGTGCCAGCGCGTGCACCGTGACTCACCCTCGCACTCTTTCAAGTGCCAGCGCGTGCACCGTGACTCACCCTCGCACTCTTTCAAGTGCCAGCGCGTGCACCGTGACTCACCCTCGCACTCTTTCAAGTGCCAGCGCGTGCACCGTGACTCACCCTCGCACTCTTTCAAGTGCCAGCGCGTGCACCGTGACTCACCCTCGCACTCTTTCAAGTGCCAGCGCGTGCACCGTGACTCACCCTCGCACTCTTTCAAGTGCCAGCGCGTGCACCGTGACTCACCCTCGCACTCTTTCAAGTGCCAGCGCGTGCACCGTGACTCACCCTCGCACTCTTTCAAGTGCCAACGCGTCCACCGTGACTCACCCTCGCACTCTTTCAAGTGCTAGCGCGTGCACCGTGACTCACACTTGCACTCTTTCAAGTGCCAGCGCGTGCACCGCGACTCACCCTCGCACTCTTTCAAGTGCCAGCGCGTGCACCGTGACTCACCCTCGCACTCTTTCAAGTGCCAGCGCGTGCACCGTGACTCACCCTCGCACTCTTTCAAGTGCCAGCGCGTGCACCGTGACTCACCCTCGCACTCTTTCAAGTGCCAGCGCGTGCACCGTGACTCACCCTCGCACTCTTTGAAGTGCAGCTTCTTAGCGATCTGGTTGATGGTCTTGAAGTCAGCTGTGTAGAAGTAATGCTCTGCGATGGGTTCGGAGGCGATCTCCTTCAGCTCGTCCTCCACTGCGTTCCCCACCCCCACCGCGTACATCTTGAAGCCTTCGAGGAAGGAACACACACAGCTCCTTAGCACCTCCACAATATACACCTTATACAGCTGTGTGTTTATGCATTTTATCCCAGTGCAAAGTTAGAAAAGAAAAACATCTGCATTACGAAAAAAAAACACCCAAGAAGGTTCAATTAAGAGCACCCACACTATTGCAGATGCTCCTTCCTTTCTGAAAATACAACTCAAATGAAAATATGATTCAATATTCTGAGTCATGTATTTATTTATATATTTTTTATGTTATCCCAGGGATTTGCAAGGAGGTTGAGAAACACTCATGTCTTGAATGCGTTGATATGAAAGCAGCGTAGGGGAGGAGCAAACAAACCCCCGTGCAGCAGCAAGCCGTACCGAGCTCCTTGGCCTTCTTGGCGGCCTCTCCGATGTAGTCCTGGGATCGCCCGTCCGTGAAGACGATGCCCACTTTGGTCATGCCGGGCCGGGCCCCGTGGCTGGGGGTGAAGCTGCTGTCCAGCAGGTAACGCAGGGCCTGACCGGTCATGGTGCCCTTCTCCATGTAGGACATCTTCTTCACCGCTTCCTTCAAGTCCTTCTTGGTGTTGAAGCGGCCCAGCGGGAACTCCTGCCTCACCGAGCTGGAGTACTGCACCAGCCCCACGTGCGACTTCGTCTCTGACACGTCCAGCTTGTCCACGATCTGGTTGATGAACTTCTTGACCAGCTCAAAGTTCTCGGGCCGCACGCTCTTGGAGCCGTCGATCAGGAAGACCACGTCTGCGGCTTTGGCACTGCAGGCTGAGAGGAGGGAGGAGGGAGAGAGTAGAGAGGGGCCAAATAGGGAGAGGGGAGAAGGAGGAGAGTAGAGTGTGGAGGAGAGGCGAGTGGGGAGGGGGAAGTAAGGGAGAGGAAGGGATATAAGGAGAGAGGGGAGAAGGAGGAGAGTAGAGTGTGGAGGAGAGGTGAGTGGGGAGGGGGAAGTAAGGGAGAGGATAAGAACGGGATGGGGAGAGGAAGGGATGTAAGGAGAGAGGGGAGAAGGAGGAGAGTAGAGTGTGGAGGACAGGCGAGTGGGGAGGGGGAGTAAGGGAGAGGATAAGAAAGGGATGGGGAGAGGAAGGGATGTAAGGAGAGAGGGGAGAAGGAGGAGAGTAGAGTGTGGAGGAGAGGCGAGTGGGGAGGGGGAGTAAGGGAGAGGATGTAAGGAGAGAGGGGAGAATGGGAAGAATGGTAGGAAACGAAAAGCAGGGAGGAGAGTAGAGAAACAATATATGTCATTACATTGCATTTTTAAATATAGAATAATCAATATATGATCCCTTTTCCCGAGATTTCACAACACTGTGCAATAGAAAGCTATACACTGACATTCATCCACTATAAGATTTTATTTCAGTGCCAGGTGCCTCTGTAGATGAGGACAGGGCTGCGTTCGTCCTGACTTACCGCTGCAGGTCTTGCCGTCCTCCTGAAGGGTGAAGCTGTCGTTGCAGGCACACTTGTAGGAGCCGGGGGTGCTGACACAGATCTGCTCACAGTCGTGGTCTCCGGTGGCACACAGGTCAGACACTGGGAGAGGAAGGGGGGGGTTAAAGAACAATACTACAGGCCTGTCGCAGAACAGATCCAACGGAAGAAGAGTCTCCGTGGACATGCACACTCACAGATACAGAGTCAGATCCAACGGAAGAAGAGTCTCCATGGACATGCACACTCACAGATACAGAGTCAGATCCAACAGAAGAAGAGTCTCCGTGGACATGCGCACTCACAGATACAGAGTCAGATCCAACGGAAGAAGAGTCTCCGTGGACATGCACACTCACAGATACAGAGTCAGATCCAACGGAAGAAGAGTCTCCGTGGACATGCACACTCACAGATACAGAGTCAGATCCACCGGAAGAAGAGTCTCCATGGACATGCACACTCACAGATACAGAGTCAGATCCAACGGAAGAAGAGTCTCCGTGGACATGCACACTCACAGATACAGAGTCAGATCCAACAGAAGAAGAGTCTCCGTGGACATGCACACACACAGATACAGAGTCAGATCCAACGGAAGAAGAGTCTCCGTGGACATGCACACTCACAGATACAGAGTCAGATCCAACGGAAGAAGAGTCTCCGTGGACATGCACACTCACAGATACAGAGTCAGATCCAACGGAAGAAGAGTCTCCGTGGACATGCACACTCACAGATACAGAGTCAGATCCAATGGAAGAAGAGTCTCCGTGGACATGCACACTCACAGATACAGAGTCAGATCCAACGGAAGAAGAGTCTCCGTGGACATGCACACTCACAGATACAGAGTCAGATCCATTGGAAGAGTCGTCTCCGTGGACATGCACTCTCACAGATACAGAGTCAGATCCAACGGAAGAAGAGTCTCCGTGGACATGCACACTCACAGATAGAGTCAGATCCAACGGAAGAAGAGTCTCCGTGGACATGCACACTCACAGATACAGAGTCAGATCCAACGGAAGAAGAGTCTCCGTGGACATGCACACTCACAGATACAGAGTCAGATCCAACGGAAGAAGAGTCTCCGTGGACATGCACACTCACAGATACAGAGTCAGATCCAACGGAAGAAGAGTCTCCGTGGACATGCACACTCACAGATACAGAGTCAGATCCAACGGAAGAAGAGTCTCCGTGGACATGCACACTCACAGATACAGAGTCAGATCCACCGGAAGAAGAGTCTCCGTGGACATGCACACTCACAGATACAGTCAGATCCAACGGAAGAAGAGTCTCCGTGGACATGCACACTCACAGATACAGAGTCAGATCCAACGGAAGAAGAGTCTCCGTGGACATGCACACTCACAGATACAGAGTCAGATCCAACGGAAGAAGAGTATCCGTGGACATGCACACTCACAGATACAGAGTCAGATCCAACGGAAGAAGAGTCTCCGTGGACATGCACACTCACAGATACAGAGTCAGATCCAACGGACCATACATGACCAGTCTTTCTGGAAAGCACAGCAAGCAAACTGAAAGCTTTCTTAACCTATAATACAATGAATGGGCGTGCATGGCAGGTAAGATTTATGGGAAACAGTTCATCAAGTATCGAGGCATTGTGATATGTGATGAATGATGAAGAACATATATTCAGTTATATTAATACAAAATAGTCCATCTTCTTGCACATCATTCAGCCCGCCAGGACCATCTAATGAATGCTTGCAAACATCATACAAAGTTAGGACCCCAGAAACACGTTCCCAGTATCGGGGTGCTGGCTTACTGCAGAAGGCCTCCTGGAACTTCAGTGCGAGTTTCTCGATGAAGCTGTAGCTCTCCACATAGTCAGTGTGCTCCTCCAGCGGCTCGCTGGCGATCTGCCTCAGCGTGTGCATGTCCACGCGCCCCACGCCAATCGCAAACATCTCAATGCCAGCTTCGCGGGCGCGGGCGGAGACGTCCTTCACGTTGTCCTGGGGGCGCCCATCCGTCACGATGATCGCCACCTGAGCACAGGAGGAAGCGTGTCAGGGGAAGCATGTCAGGAGGGAAGCGTGTCGAGAGGAAGCCTGTCGGGAGGGAAGCGTGTCGGGAGGAAGTGTGTCAGGAGGGAAGCATGTCGGGAGGAAGCGTGTCGGGGGATGCGTGTCGGGATGAAGCGTGTCGGGAGGGAAGCGTGTCGGGATTAAAGCGTGTCAGGATGAAGCGTGACGGGATAAAGCGTGTCGGGAGGAAGCGTGTCGGGAGGAAGTGTGTCAGGAGGGAAGCGTGTTGGGAGGAAGCATGTCAGGAGTAAGCGTGTCGGGATGAAGCATGTCGGGAGGAAGCATGTCGGGAGGAAGGGTGTTGGGAGGAAGCGTATCGGGAGGAAGGGTGTCGGGAGGAAGTGTGTCAGGAGGGAAGCGTGTCGGGATGAAGCGTGTCGGGAGGAAGCATGTCAGGAGGAAGCATGTCAGGAGGAAGCGTGTCGGGAGGAAGGGTGTTGGGAGGAAGCGTATCGGGAGGAAGGGTGTCGGGAGGAAGTGTGTCAGGAGGGAAGCGTGTCGGGATGAAGCGTGTCGGGAGGAAGCATGTCAGGAGGAAGCATGTCAGGAGGGAAGCGTGTCGAGAGGAAGCCTGTCGGGAGGGAAGCGTGTCAGGAGGGAAGTGTGTCGGGAGGAAGCGTGTCGGGAGGGAAGCATGTCGGGAGGAAGCGTGTCGGGTGGATGCGTGTCGGGATGAAGCGTGTTGGGAGGGAAGCGTGTCGGGATGAAAGCGTGTCGGGAGGAAGTGTGTCAGGAGGGAAGCGTGTCAGGAGGAAGCGTGTCGGGAGGGAAGCATGCTGGGAGGAAGCGTGTCGGGGGATGCGTGTCGGGATGAAGCGTGTCGGGAGGGAAGCGTGTCGGGATGAAAGCGTGTCGGGATGAAGCGTATCGGGAGGAAGGGTGTCGGGAGGAAGCGTATCGGGAGGAAGGGTGTCGGGAGGAAGCGTATCGGGAGGAAGCGTATCGGGAGGAAGGGTGTCGGGAGGAAGCGTATCGGGAGGAAGGGTGTCGGGAGGAAGCGTATCGGGAGGAAGCGTATCGGGAGGAAGGGTGTCGGGAGGAAGGGTGTCGGGAGGAAGCGTATCGGGAGGAAGGGTGTCGGGAGGAAGCGTATCAGGAGGAAGGGTGTCGGGAGGAAGCGTATTGGAAGGAAGGGTGTCGGGAGGAAGTGTATCGGGAGGAAGGGTGTCGGGAGGAAGCGTATCGGGAGGAAGGGTGTCGGGAGGAAGCGTATCGGGAGGAAGCGTATCGGGAGGAAGCGTATCGGGAGGAAGGGTGTCGGGAGGAAGCGTGTCGGGAGGAAGCATGTCAGGAGGAAGCGTGTCGGGAGGAAGGGTGTCGGGAGGAAGCGTGTCGGGAGGAAGCGTGTCAGGAGGAAGCATGTCGGGAGGAAGGGTGTCGGGAGGAAGCGTGTCGGGAGGAAGCGTGTCGGGAGGAAGCATGTCAGGAGGAAGCATGTCAGGAGGAAGCGTGTCGGGAGGAAGGGTGTTGGGAGGAAGCGTATCGGGAGGAAGGGTGTCGGGAGGAAGTGTGTCAGGAGGGAAGCGTGTCGGGATGAAGCGTGTCGGGAGGAAGCATGTCAGGAGGAAGCATGTCAGGAGGGAAGCGTGTCGAGAGGAAGCCTGTCGGGAGGGAAGCGTGTCAGGAGGGAAGTGTGTCGGGAGGAAGCGTGTCGGGAGGGAAGCATGTCGGGAGGAAGCGTGTCGGGTGGATGCGTGTCGGGATGAAGCGTGTTGGGAGGGAAGCGTGTCGGGATGAAAGCGTGTCGGGAGGAAGTGTGTCAGGAGGGAAGCGTGTCAGGAGGAAGCGTGTCGGGAGGGAAGCATGCTGGGAGGAAGCGTGTCGGGGGATGCGTGTCGGGATGAAGCGTGTCGGGAGGGAAGCGTGTCGGGATGAAAGCGTGTCGGGATGAAGCGTATCGGGAGGAAGGGTGTCGGGAGGAAGCGTATCGGGAGGAAGGGTGTCGGGAGGAAGCGTATCGGGAGGAAGCGTATCGGGAGGAAGGGTGTCGGGAGGAAGCGTATCGGGAGGAAGGGTGTCGGGAGGAAGCGTATCGGGAGGAAGCGTATCGGGAGGAAGGGTGTCGGGAGGAAGGGTGTCGGGAGGAAGCGTATCGGGAGGAAGGGTGTCGGGAGGAAGCGTATCAGGAGGAAGGGTGTCGGGAGG
The DNA here is from genome assembly GCF_902713425.1 of Acipenser ruthenus. Lineage (NCBI taxonomy): Eukaryota > Metazoa > Chordata > Actinopteri > Acipenseriformes > Acipenseridae > Acipenser > Acipenser ruthenus. The sequence goes on from NC_081211.1 coordinate 9,182,842, forward strand.
AAGCGTATTGGAAGGAAGGGTGTCGGGAGGAAGTGTATCGGGAGGAAGGGTGTCGGGAGGAAGCGTATCGGGAGGAAGGGTGTCGGGAGGAAGCGTATCGGGAGGAAGCGTATCGGGAGGAAGCGTATCGGGAGGAAGGGTGTCGGGAGGAAGCGTGTCGGGAGGAAGCATGTCAGGAGGAAGCGTGTCGGGAGGAAGGGTGTCGGGAGGAAGCGTGTCGGGAGGAAGCGTGTCAGGAGGAAGCATGTCGGGAGGAAGGGTGTCGGGAGGAAGCGTGTCGGGAGGAAGGGTGTCGGGAGGAAGCATGTCAGGAGGAAGCATGTCGGGAGGAAGGGTGTCGGGAGGAAGTGTGTCGGGAGGAAGGGTGTCGGGAGGAAGCGTATTGGGAGGAAGGGTGTCGGGAGGAAGCGTGTCGGGAGGAAGGGTGTCGGGAGGAAGCGTATCGGGAGGAAGCGTATCGGGAGGAAGTGTGTCAGGAGGAAGGGTGTCGGGAGGAAGCGTATCAGGAGGAAGGGTGTCGGGAGGAAGCGTATCGGGAGGAAGGGTGTCGGGAGGAAGGGTGTCGGGAGGAAGGGTGTCGGGAGGAAGCGTATTAGAAGGAAGGGTGTCGGGAGAAAGCGTATCGGGAGGAAGGGTGTCGGGAGGAAACGTATCAGGAGGAAGGGTGTCGGGAGGAAGCGTATCGGGAGGAAGGGTGTCGGGAGGAAGCGTATTGGAAGGAAGGGTGTCGGGAGGAAGCGTATCGGGAGGAAGGGTGTCGGGAGGAAGGGTGTCGGGAGGAAGCGTGTCGGGAGGAAGCGTGTCAGGAGGAAGTGTGTCGGGAGGAAGGGTGTCGGGAGGAAGCATGTCAGGAGGAAGCATGTCGGGAGGAAGGGTGTCGGGAGGAAGCGTATCGGGAGGAAGGGTGTCAGGAGGAAGCGTGTCGGGAGGAAGGGTGTCGGGAGGAAGCGTATCGGGAGGAAGGGTGTCAGGAGGAAGCGTGTCGGGAGGAAGGGTGTCGGGAGGAAACGTATCAGGAGGAAGGGTGTCGGGAGGAAGCGTATCGGGAGGAAGGGTGTCGGGAGGAAGCGTATTGGAAGGAAGGGTGTCGGGAGGAAGCGTATCGGGAGGAAGGGTGTCGGGAGGAAGGGTGTCGGGAGGAAGCGTGTCGGGAGGAAGCGTGTCAGGAGGAAGTGTGTCGGGAGGAAGGGTGTCGGGAGGAAACGTATCAGGAGGAAGGGTGTCGGGAGGAAGCGTATCGGGAGGAAGGGTGTCGGGAGGAAGCGTATTGGAAGGAAGGGTGTCGGGAGGAAGCGTATCGGGAGGAAGGGTGTCGGGAGGAAGGGTGTCGGGAGGAAGCGTGTCGGGAGGAAGCGTGTCAGGAGGAAGTGTGTCGGGAGGAAGGGTGTCGGGAGGAAGCATGTCAGGAGGAAGCATGTCGGGAGGAAGGGTGTCGGGAGGAAGCGTGTCGGGAGGAAGGGTGTCGGGAGGAAGCGTATCGGGAGGAAGGGTGTCAGGAGGAAGCGTGTCGGGAGGAAGGGTGTCGGGAGGAAGGGTGTCGGGAGGAAGCATGTCAGGAGGAAGCATGTCGGGAGGAAGGGTGTCGGGAGGAAGCGTGTCGGGAGGAAGGGTGTCGGGAGGAAGCGTATCGGGAGGAAGGGTGTCGGGAGGAAGCGTATCGGGAGGAAGGGTGTCGGGAGGAAGCGTATCGGGAGGAAGGGTGTCGGGAGGAAGCGTATTGGAAGGAAGGGTGTCGGGAGGAAGCGTATCGGGAGGAAGGGTGTCGGGAGGAAGCGTATCGGGAGGAAGGGTGTCAGGAGGAAGCGTATCGGGAGGAAGGGTGTCGGGAGGAAGCGTATCGGGAGGAAGGGTGTCGGGAGGAAGCGTATCGGGAGGAAGGGTGTCGGGAGGAAGCGTATCGGGAGGAAGGGTGTCGGGAGGAAGCGTATCGGGAGGAAGGGTGTCAGGAGGAAGCGTATCGGGAGGAAGGGTGTCGGGAGGAAGCGTATCAGGAGGAAGGGTGTCGGGAGGAAGCGTATTGGAAGGAAGGGTGTCGGGAGGAAGCGTATTGGAAGGAAGGGTGTCGGGAGGAAGCGTATCGGGAGGAAGGGTGTCGGGAGGAAGGGTGTCGGGAGGAAGCGTGTCGGGAGGAAGCGTGTCAGGAGGAAGTGTGTCGGGAGGAAGGGTGTCGGGAGGAAGCATGTCAGGAGGAAGCATGTCGGGAGGAAGGGTGTCGGGAGGAAGCGTGTCGGGAGGAAGGGTGTCGGGAGGAAGCGTATCGGGAGGAAGGGTGTCAGGAGGAAGCGTGTCGGGAGGAAGGGTGTCGGGAGGAAGCGTGTCAGGAGGAAGCGTATCGGGAGGAAGCGTGTCAGGAGGAAGGGTGTCGGGAGGAAGCGTATCAGGAGGAAGGGTGTCGGGAGGAAGCGTATCGGGAGGAAGGGTGTCGGGAGGAAGGGTTTCGGGAGGAAGGGTTTCGGGAGGAAGCGTATCGGGAGGAAGGGTGTCGGGAGGAAGCGTATCGGGAGGAAGGGTGTCGGGAGGAAGTGTATCGGGAGGAAGGGTGTCGGGAGGAAGCGTATCGGGAGGAAGGGTGTCGGGAGGAAGGGTGTCGGGAGGAAGCGTATCGGGAGGAAGGGTGTCGGGAGGAAGCGTTTCGGGAGGAAGGGTGTCGGGAGGAAGCGTATCAGGAGGAAGGGTGTCAGGAGGAAGCGTGTCGGGAGGAAGGGTGTCGGGAGGAAGCGTATCAGGAGGAAGGGTGTCAGGAGGAAGGGTGTCGGGAGGAAACGTATCGGGAGGAAGGGTGTCGGGAGGAAGCGTATCGGGAGGAAGGGTGTCGGGAGGAAGCGTGTCGGGAGGAAGGGTGTCGGGAGGAAGCGTATCAGGAGGAAGGGTGTCAGGAGGAAGGGTGTCGGGAGGAAACGTATTGGGAGGAAGGGTGTCGGGAGGAAGCATATCGGGAGGAAGGGTGTCGGGAGGAAGCGTATCAGGAGGAAGGGTGTCGGGAGGAAGCGTATCGGGAGGAAGCGTATCGGGAGGAAGGGTGTCGGGAGGAAGGGTGTCGGGAGGAAGCGTATCGGGAGGAAGCGTATCGGGAGGAAGGGTATCGGGAGGAAGCGTATCGGGAGGAAGGGTGTCAGGAGGAAGCGTATCGGGAGGAAGGGTGTCGGGAGGAAGCGTATCGGGAGGAAGGGTGTCGGGAGGAAGCGTATCGGGAGGAAGGGTGTCGGGAGGAAGCGTATCGGGAGGAAGGGTGTCGGGAGGAAGCGTGTCGGGAGGAAGGGTGTCGGGAGGAAGGGTGTCGGGAGGAAGCGTATCGGGAGGAAGCGTATCGGGAGGAAGGGTGTCGGGAGGAAGCGTATCGGGAGGAAGGGTGTCGGGAGGAAGCGTATCGGGAGGAAGGGTGTCGGGAGGAAGTGTATCGGGAGGAAGCGTGTCGGGAGGAAGGGTGTCGGGAGGAAGCGTATCGGGAGGAAGCGTATCGGGAGGAAGGGTGTCGGGAGGAAGCGTATCGGGAGGAAGGGTGTCGGGAGGAAGCGTATCGGGAGGAAGGGTGTCGGGAGGAAGCGTATCGGGAGTAATGCTCACTGCTACGGGTTAGTCAACAGCACATCTCACAGAGGTCATCCCCGTACAACACAGTTCTACAAAAAAAAACTTTTTTATGTTTAGTAGTTCCTGAGTACAAACTTCATTTTTGTCATTTTTAATAAGTTAATGTCTCTGATTATAACAGAATTTTTTTTGGCACAGTTTAAGCAGCCAGAACATTAAGAGACACCCTCCACACAGGGATTCATTTACAACAGACATTGATTTAAGCAGCCAGAACATTAAGAGACACCCTCCACACACACTCAAGGATAATTTTGAAATTATCGTTGTGTTATTACATATTTATTTTGACAGCATCAGAGTTGCTACAGCTCAGTGACTTGAAGAAAAACTAAATGTCCCGGTTTTTCACTCTGGAAATCTGTTAACCCTAAACATCATGCATCACGTTTTACTACGTCACTGATAAGGAAAGTGCAGAGCTGGTACCTTGCTGACGTCCGGGGAGCGCACCCGGGCGCCCTCGCCCTCGCTGAAGGCCACGTTGATGGCGAACTGTATGGCGAGGCCGGTCATGGTGCCGGTGGACAGAGGCTCGATCTTGCTGACTGCCTTCAACAGGGCCGCCTTGTTGCGGTGGGTCTTGAGCGACACCTCATTCTTCACCTGGCTCGCGTAGTTGACCACACCGACGCGGGTGGCGTTGGGGCCCACGGTGAGGGACTCGATCACCTTGGACACGAAGACTTTGACCTGCTCGTACTCGGAGGGGCGCACACTGCGGGACGAGTCGAGGATGAATACCAGGTCTGTGGGGTGCGTCTGACACAGGCCGGCTGCAGGAGAGAGACAGACAGAGAGAGAGAGAGAGGTAGAAGTGAGACTATTTGGTCCAGACTATTTGTGGCGGCGGCGGCAGGGGGTGGTGGGGATTGTACATACAATCCAGGGGCATCATTTGCTATAGGGCAGCAGTGTGGAGTAGTGGTTAGGGCTCTGGACTCTTGACCGGAGGGTTGTGAGTTCAATCCCAGATGGGGGACACTGCTGCGTTGGTCGACCTACATGACAGTCTTCCACTTTTTAACCCCCCCCCCCCCCCCCCAACCCCCTTCGACACACACAGACACATATAATATAACCACATAAAGATGGTCGAAGTTTTCTTCCCAAACGAATAAAATGAGTTTTCAAATATCATTCTCTTCTAATCGAACCCGGATCCGGAATGAAGTCGGCCATGGTTACCATGGTGATGTTATTGCTCGCTCTCAGTCTCGTCGGCTGCATTCATTCATTTTGATTGATAGTTCATTGTTATCCAGCGACTATATCGACAACACAGAATGGCATTGCATTGTATTGTTTCTGTAATATCATATTATTGATATCATGAGTCAAAGGGAAATGTCGGATATATTTGCCACAGGATAACGGAAGAAATGAAACACAGTGAGACAACAAAGAGGGATTCACTTGCGGAAGAAACTATTAATATTGCTGATACAATTATTTATACATGCTCTAAATAAAAAGTACCATAGATTTTCAAAATAGATTTAGGCTGATGTGTAGGGCTGTGCGGCCCTTTTTCTGGTTTGGTACAGGTACGTGTTATTTTCAGCTACGTGGATGAAAAACGGTACGCAGCGCCCTGCGCTTGCTCGCGCATGCCTAAACAACTTCCACTTTGAAAACACGGTAGTGCCTGTTCAAGTCTGGTACGTTATGCTGTTTTCTGTCTTTTTCATATTTTTAAATTGCATTTATCATATTTTTCCATATATTGATCATATGCAATACATTGGGTCTTGTACATGTTTTTACTTCGTGCAGCTTTGCGGTGGACTTCTCATTTTGTCTGTTCGTCGTGAATAGTTTTTTTCTTTTTAGAGAAATTGATTGATTGTTTCCAGTTTAAGTCTGCAAAAAATATGTTTTATTAACTTAGCATTTGTTTCGTGTTTTTACTACAAACCTTATGGCTCTTTTGCTTCGTGTGGAGGACGCTAAATCAGACGATTTAACTAATCTCGGGATAGAAATAAAACGTAGCTACTACTGTACTGTGTGCAAAGAAAATGTATCAATATTTTAACTCCCGCAGAGAATTAATTTTTCTTACCACCGATAATAATAGAATGAATAACTATTATTTTATTTATAAATATTTATTTTAAACAATGTCTTGTAATTTGCCCAAACATCAATATTTTTCAACAAAACTTTCATGAAGTATTGTAACGTCTGTTGGGTCATAGAATAACGCATTTTTTATCCATGTATCTCTAAGCAGAATACATAATAAAAAATACTTTACATAAACAAATCTGAAATATTGTGTTAAAGAGAAAAGTTTGTATGGTTTCTGAAGTACTTTATAATGTTCTCCAGTGTTCTGAAAAAAGGACACCATTTCCAAGATGCTGCTGTAAAAAAAAAGATTTTTTGTGAATTTTTATAAGGAAAGTGTCAACAACAGCCAAAAATACTGGTCCTGAAAGGGTTAAATAAGCATGTGCCACTTCTGCACAGCTGCAAAACACTCATTAGAAAAGTGAACAATGTGCCTCCTTTTCACATTAGAGAAACACCCATCAGATCGCAAGTGATTGCACATGTACCAAAATCTGACAAGGTACCACCTTCTGACAGGTTATATTTTGGTATGCGTACCATTTTCTGACGATGTACCACTTTCTAACATTACATTGCTCTGTAATGTCTTTCACAGTGGATCGGCGGAACATTATATTTAAATTAAGGTGGTATTAGATACACTCTGGTTGAAATGTACTGAATATATGATTAGGCAATGTTATCCATGAAAATCAATGGATTTCTTTTTATAACACATTTCCCCGTATGCAAATGTTAGTACAACAAATGAAAGGTTCTTTTCGAGCATGAGAAGGGTCAAAACATACCTGCGTACAGATACTGGGGATGAGAGATTGAGCAATCCTTTGGTTATTGAGAGCTAACCCGACAAGCAAAAACATTAGACTTACACATACAGGCTGGTGTTGATAAATTTACCAAGATGAAAGGGAGACACTCTGTTTTATTTTAGTTTATTCGTGATTATCGTGTAAACATGAAACTTTGCTACTTTCGACATTCACAGAATTGGGGTGCTTATTTAGCAGTTTGTGTTCATTGGTTTATATTTGATACAAAGTGTCGTTCTTTGTGGAAAGCAGGTTAAATGTTTCAAACTTAACTCCAGGTCTCCAGGTTGTAAGCATGTGTCAAATCTGTTGAGATGTATTCGGATGGGCGCTCTATAATAAAGAGTTAAACTGCGTTCTTACCCCCGGCTCTTTTTGTACAGCCCAAGCATGACACGTTTTTTTTCAGTGATCTGAGAGTAGTCTAACGTCCCTAGCTGCTACTGTAAAAAAAAAAAAAAATGTTGCAGTAGTTCAGTATGCAACTGTGAAACGTTTACTTAACTGGGATATCAAAAGCTTGCAACAGAGCAATTCAGTGAGCGTTAACGCCTTTACCCACAAGTTTCAGTGAAACGACTGACCTAACCTTACACACTTTATTACTATAAAATGAGACTTAGTGGAACGACAATTTTGAGTTTGTTATAAGCCAGTGCTGTGCTTTAAAAATACTTGAATTGCACATTTTGTATAATTTATTTTAAGAATAAGAGCGATGCTGACAAAGCGCAGCACGCTATCTATTTGTAAACTGGCACAATTACTGCCTGTTTTTTTTCTCATTCATGATGCTAATTGGGACAGAATGTTCAATGTTGACAGTACTTTGCTCCCCCCCATTCTTTCTGAAATGACGCCCCTGCACAGTTATATGTTATTAGTGACACACTTCTGTTTTTTACATCACCAAAGCGGTGATCTGACACATATACATTTTACTTTGCAGGTCTGCAGGTTTTAATGTCAGTATGCGCGTCACTTGGGTGGTCTGCTACAGGGAACTAGCGGGCGATTTGATCAACCAAGGTATGGGAACGCATATTCAGAAAACAAAACCGTGGATGGTAAACTAACCTTTATAAAAGGCTCCCATGTTAAAAGCACAGCAAAGTGTAATAAAGCACAGTGAATGCATAGCAAAGCATAGGCAAGCATGGTAAAGCACAGAGAGGTGTGGTAAAGCATAGGGAAGCATTGTAAAGCACAGAGAGGTGTGATAAAGCATAGGGAAGCATTGTAAAGCACAGAGAGGTCTGGTAAAGCATAGGGAAGCATTGTAAAGCACAGAGAGGTGTGATAAAGCATAGGGAAGCATTGTAAAGCACAGAGAGGTATGATAAAGCACAGGGAAGCATGGTAAAGCACAGAGAGGTATGATAAAGCACAGGGAAGCATTGTAAAGCACAGAGAGGTATGATTAAGCATATTCAATACAAGCCGTGGTAAGTTGTGTTAAAGCAATAGTATAAGCATGGTGAAAGCTGCAGAGTCACTGCAGATTTACTGTGGTAAACTTTTCTAAGGGCTGGGCTATACCCAGCAGTGTGATTGAATAGCTGGGCAGTGTAATCTGTTATAGGGCTGTAGGCTGGCGGGGAGTGAAAACAGACCTTGTTCTCTTGGCCGGGGCTTGGATTTCATGTTTTCTTTCACCAAATAATGTGTAAACTAAAATGTATTTGTTGTGAGATCGCTGTGGCACGCAGCACAATGGGACGCAGTGCTTCAGCTGGGGAAACCTAAACCAGCAGTGAGAGAGAAATCAGAAGAAGCATTCACAGAACTGCAGCCAGGCTTTCTATTCCCATTGGAATCCAGTGTATTACCCTGAAGAAACCATCACACATCACAGTGTTAACAGCTGTGCCGCTGCATTGAAAGAAATAGTGTGATACAGTATCACACTGTCTGACTGGTACTGATCTGGTACCGTGATACTGCAATGGATTACCAGCATATTGGTTCCTACAATCAATAGGGATTCCATTGGTAGGTCAAAATATGAAGTGTTCCCTGTGTACTACCAGTGGCAGCCTCCAATACTTGTGCTACCATATCCCATGCATGCAGAAGCATTGCACTGCTATTGAAAATCATTTCGTAAGGGCTTTTTGAATACATTCATTGGATCAAAGTGCAGCACAGATTATGCAGACGGGTTTGTTGTACCAGTGCCCTGCAAAGTAAGCCCCTCCCGACATGAGAAAACAGTGCAGTTTAGTTGTGATGCTGCTCCCCTGTTTCACAGGTCATTTATAGTTGATTGTTTTGCATTTGCTATACAGATCTGAACTTTTTCCCTGTAAAGTAATAAAGGTAACAAGTACATTACTATACTGTAGAATGGCATTGGAACCTTGCATATAGCATAACAACATTCTCCCAAACTCTTGCTGCTTTGCTTTTTCACAGACTAAATATTATCTTTGGGGATGCCAATTTAAGGTTAGGTTCAGGGTCAAGGTGAGGGTCGGGGTTAAAGTTAGGGTCAGGGTCAGGGTTAAAGTTAGGGTCAGGGTTAGAGTCTCATGAAACCGTGGTGAAAGCAGGACAACTGTTTGTATCAGGTCAACATTACAAAAAAATTATTTGGGGAGTAAAAAAAGGGTCTTTGCCATGTTTTGATTTTTGTGTTTTCTCCTAAGCTGTAACAGAACTGCTGTCTAAATTTCAACCTTCTACTGCTGCAGGGGTTTCAGGACGGGAAAGACTTTTATAGTTTATGATCGCGTGTGAAGGTAAGCTGTGGATGATTGACCTGCTCAACACGAGAGGAGACAGACACAGTGTCCCATTGTGAAACACAACCGTATTGGCTGGCACACCAGTCCACTTCACAGGGAAACTGCAGTGAATTCCCTTGTGCCAAGTGAGGAATCCAGACTAATCGAATAAACCACATAGAATTGAACTCGGACGCCAGCTCACCCACATTCACTGTTCTGATAGCAGCCAGCCTGGGAGCACAGTTTAATAATTACTACGTGTACACCTAGCATGTTCTGTGATTCGGACGATGGTCCAGTCATGGATTAACACACGTTAAGAATGTATCAAACATGGGTATTCTCGCGATTCTAGTTGAATGTAATAAAACAAAAGTGTAACAGTGAGGCTAATGTACCTTTCATCTTAACTTAATCCTCCCTTTTAAAAATTGACCATAGTCTGTTTGAAATGTAATTTTGTAGTTTACTATAATAATAATAATAATAATAATAATAATAATAATAATAATAATAATAAACTGAATGACAAAATATGTATTAATCCTAAAAGTAACTCAATAAAATGAAATGGCAAACGTTTTGACTAGAGCAGCTGTCATTGGTCTATTCTTAATACTTTTGCATCATTACACACAGCCATATGATCCTACAGCATTGCTGCTTTCATATTTGATACCTTTTAAAATGAGTGGTCAAACCACAGTTCATTGTGACTGGGGAGAGTGGAGTGCTGTCTGCAAACCCCACTGTCCCCAGTCACAGCATAGAGTCCAGTATAACAGGCTTCTTCTGAGAGGTGGTGTTTCTGTGCTGTCTCCACACCCCACTGTCCCGTCACAGCATAGAGTCCAGTATAACAGGCTTCTTCTGAGAGGTGGTGTTTCTGTGCTGTCTCCACACCTCACTGTCCCGTCACAGCATAGAGTCCAGTATAACAGGCTTCTTCTGAGAGGTGGTGTTTCTGTGCTGTCTCCACACCCCACTGTCCCGTCACAGCATAGAGTCCAGTATAACAGGCTTCTTCTGAGAGGTGGTGTTTCTGTGCTGTCTGCACACCTCACTGTCCCGTCACAGCATAGAGTCCAGTATAACAGGCTTCTTCTGAGAGGTGGTGTTTCTGTGCTGTCTGCACACCTCACTGTCCCGTCACAGCATAGAGTCCAGTATAACAGGCTTCTTCTGAGAGGTGGTGTTTCTGTGCTGTCTCCACACCTCACTGTCCCGTCACAGCATAGAGTCCAGTATAACAGGCTTCTTCTGAGAGGTGGTGTTTCTGTGCTGTCTGCACACCTCACTGTCCCGTCACAGCATAGAGTCCAGTATAACAGGCTTCTTCTGAGAGGTGGTGTTTCTGTGCTGTCTGCACACCTCACTGTCCCGTCACAGCATAGAGTCCAGTATAACAGGCTTCTTCTGAGAGGTGGTGTTTCTGTGATGTCTGCACACCCCACTGTCCCGTCACAGCATAGAGTCCAGTATAACAGGCTTCTTCTGAGAGGTGGTGTTTCTGTGCTGTCTGCACACCTCACTGTCCCGTCACAGCATAGAGTCCAGTATAACAGGCTTCTTCTGAGAGGTGGTGTTTCTGTGCTGTCTGCACACCTCACTGTCCCGTCACAGCATAGAGTCCAGTATAACAGGCTTCTTCTGAGAGGTGGTGTTTCTGTGCTGTCTGCACACCTCACTGTCCCGTCACAGCATAGAGTCCAGTATAACAGGCTTCTTCTGAGAGGTGGTGTTTCTGTGCTGTCTCCACACCTCACTGTCCCGTCACAGCATAGAGTCCAGTATAACAGGCTTCTTCTGAGAGGTGGTGTTTCTGTGCTGTCTGCACACCTCACTGTCCCGTCACAGCATAGAGTCCAGTATAACAGGCTTCTTCTGAGAGGTGGTGTTTCTGTGCTGTCTGCACACCTCACTGTCCCGTCACAGCATAGAGTCCAGTATAACAGGCTTCTTCTGAGAGGTGGTGTTTCTGTGATGTCTGCACACCCCACTGTCCCGTCACAGCATAGAGTCCAGTATAACAGGCTTCTTCTGAGAGGTGGTGTTTCTGTGCTGTCTGCACACCTCACTGTCCCGTCACAGCATAGAGTCCAGTATAACAGGCTTCTTCTGAGAGGTGGTGTTTCTGTGCTGTCTGCACACCTCACTGTCCCGTCACAGCATAGAGTCCAGTATAACAGGCTTCTTCTGAGAGGTGGTGTTTCTGTGATGTCTGCACACCCCACTGTCCCGTCACAGCATAGAGTCCAGTATAACAGGCTTCTTCTGAGAGGTGGTGTTTCTGTGCTGTCTGCACACCTCACTGTCCCGTCACAGCATAGAGTCCAGTATAACAGGCTTCTTCTGAGAGGTGGTGTTTCTGTGCTGTCTCCACACCCCACTGTCCCCAGTCACAGCATAGAGTCCAGTATAACTATTTCAGACTTAAAACTAGATATTCTGACCTTAGTTGAGACTTGGCTTAAACCAGATGATGCAGTACCGTTAGTGGAGGCTTCTCCTTGTGGTTTCCCTTGGGTCGGGGTGGCGGTCTAGCCACAGTTTATGGTAAGGAGTTTAGCCTTCACTTTGGAAGTTTAGATGGATACTCATCATTCGAAATTCTATCTTTTAAAGTTAATGTTCAAACTCCAGTTCAGCTTGTAGTCATGTATCCTAGCTCCATCCTACCTGAGTGACTTACTGCTCCCATATATTCCAGGGCAGCCGCTCTGATCCCAGGATGCTGGGTATCGCACCATTCCAAACATTTAAAAACAGACATGGGAGGTAGAGCATTCGGCTATGAAGCTATGGAACGAATCGCCGGTTCCTGTTTGGAAAGCTCCTACTGTAGCAATCTTCAAAAGTAGGCTGAAGACACTTTTTCATAGTTTAGCATATTTATCAAATAGACTTTTAATTTACTGTCTTTTATTGTTTATACTGTTTTTTGTTGTTCGCTGTACAAAAATGATTTATTTTATTGTATTTGCTGGATTTTCCTATCTTGCTTTTTATTGTAATCTTTGATATTCTGCATATGTTAAAGCACTTCAACTTGTTGCGAAAGACGCTATACTAAGTAAAGATGTGATTGATTGATTGAGAAACACCAGCTCTCAGTAGCAGCCTGTTATACTAGACTCTAATTAAAACACTGGACTGCATTCAAGGACCATCCACACGCCGGTAAATACATTGCTGTTCATGCATTCAAGACTTTATGAATACACAGCAGTGTTCTCCAGTCTCTAGAAAGCTGCACAGTACAAGCACAGTCTCTGCACTGCAAGAGTGATCCTGCACGTACTGCACTGTACAACAGCCTCGCTGCAAGAACAATCCTGCACGTACTGAACTGTACAACAGCCTCACTGCATGAGCAATCCTGCACGTACTGCACTGTACAACAGCCTCACTGCTAGAGCAATCCTGCACGTACTGCACTGTACAACAGCCTCACTGCATGAGCAATCCTGCACGTACTGCACTGTACAACAGCCTCACTGCTAGAGCAATCCTGCACGTACTGCACTGTACAGCAGCCTCACTGCAAGAGCAATCCTGCACGTACTGCACTCCACAGCAGCCTCACTGCAGCCTGGGATTCATTTGGAAAAAATACAATTCCGTGAAGGATAATGACTACAAGTAAAACAAATATGTTAAAAATGAAAAAACAAATGTGAAAATCAACAAAACTAACTCTAGAGATATTATTGAAAAAATGGTCAACCTAGTGAAGTATTTACCTGTATGTGTAAAATACAGAAAGTCTGCCGATGTAAAGAGCAGTCCAATAGTGCCTGTATTTTAGCCGCTATCTTTTTTCTTTTGGAGATTTGCAATCCATACCACTAGAGCCTCAAGAACGTATTAATACGACACATCAAAGAAAAGGATGCAAAAAACAGTACACTTCTATTTGTATGTATTTGTTTTTCAAGCAGAAACTAATAGCTAATAGCATAAACTAATAGCTATCTATTGGGTATAGTTTTATATAGTCGCTGCTTTTGAGGTTTTAACACGTCTTGTGATTTCCACCATCATCCAAATAGTTATTTTCTGTTCAATTAAATACTGCAAAATATTACACAACTCCCACAGATTACCAAAGCTAAAAGCCACACCATTCTGCATAGTTCAAGATTCAACGGTACGTTTATGTTCCCCCTGCATTTACAAATCTTACAGCAATGCCAAGCACTTGAAATGCAGTCTAAAGAATGTACTTCCCACCTAAGAACATTATAAACACAACAGCACAGCAAGGTGAAGCAATGCTCTGTATCTTTACTGAATGTTAGTGCAGGGAGCTAGCACAGCAAGGTGAAGCACTGCCCTGTATCTTTACTGAGTGTTAGTGCAGGGAGCTAACACAGCAAGGTGAAGCACTGCCCTGTATCTTTACTGAATGTTAGTGCAGGGAGCTAGCACAGCAAGGTGAAGCACTGCCCTGTATCTTTACTGAGTGTTAGTGCAGGGAGCTAGCACAGCAAGGTGAAGCAATGCCCTGCATCTTTACTGAGTGTTAGTGCAGGGAGCTAGCACAGCAAGGTGAAGCACTGCCCTGTATCTTTACTGTGTTAGTGCAGGGAGCTAGCACAGCAAGGTGAAGCACTGCCCTGTATCTTTACTGAATGTTAGTGCAGGGAGCTAGCACAGCAAGGTGAAGCAATGCTCTGTATCTGTACTGAGTGTTAGTGCAGGGAGCTAGCACAGCAAGGTGAAGCACTGCCCTGTATCTTTACTGAATGTTAGTGCAGGGAGCTAGCACAGCAAGGTGAAGCACTGCCCTGTATCTTTACTGAGTGTTAGTGCAGGGAGCTAGCACAGCAAGGTGAAGCACTGCCCTGCATCTTTACTGAGTGTTAGTGGAGGGAGCTAGCACAGCAAGGTGAAGCACTGCCCTGCATCTTTACTGAGTGTTAGTGCAGGGAGCTAGCACAGCAAGGTGAAGCACTGCCCTGTATCTTTACTGAATGTTAGTGCAGGGAGCTAGCACAGCAAGGTGAAGCACTGCCCTGTATCTTTACTGAGTGTTAGTGCAGGGAGCTAGCACAGCAAGGTGAAGCACTGCCCTGTATCTTTACTGAGTATTAGTGCAGGGAGTGAGTGTTTGAATCTGGGCAGAGCTAGCAGGCTGCGCAGGTCTCCAGCTAGTCATTATTATTATTATTATTATTATTATTATTATTATTATTATTATTATTATTATTTATTTCTTAGCAGACGCCCTTATCCAGGGCGACTTACAATTGTTACAAGATATCACATTATACATTATTTCACATTATACAGATATCACATTATTTTTACATACAATTACCCATTTATACAGTTGGGTTTTTACTGGAGCAATCTAGGTAAAGTACCTTGCTCAAGGGTACAACAGCAGTATCCCCCACTGGGGATTGAACCCACAACCCTCTAGTCAAGAGTCCAGAGCCCTAACTACTACTCCACACTGCTGCCCTAAACTGAGCTCTCCCTCCTCATCAGAGTATTGCAGGCAGATCAGCAGACCAAAGAGGAGGCAGTGCTCGGCTCCCCTATCTTCTCCCATCCCTTCATACTGGATCAAGACTTTCCAATACTGGACAGCAAACTTAAAGAGGCAGTACAAATATTGATTTAACACTGAGATGTTTTTCATTTGTCTCTGTGTGTTGCGTTACTCTGTTTTTTATCAGAAAGCAAACCTTGTGGACATATCGCTTTGTTCCTGAGTTCTAGTTTTAGCAGGAGGGACTTAAGATTCCTCGTCCTCTTGAAACCTGCTGTCCACTGTATCCACCATATGGGCAGTGCTGCTTGCAGCAATGGGAGGTTATGCATTATACAAGCTATGCTTATATTCAGTGTTAGACACCAGCAAGAAACAGTAAGTAGCTAACAAACCTGCCCTGACTAGGATTCTTTCCATGCACACCAACAATATGTAACATCTATATTGTGTATGGGGTGTATTATAGTTTGTAAATAAATACAAAAAATGTACAGTAAATGTAGTAAAAAAATTACGTGTTTGTCAATACGTTACACAATATAGTACAAAATATTGACATTAAATATATGATCCCATAGATAGAAAAGCAGCAGTTATGTGTTTTTCCCTATACACTTCACTATATGTTTTACATTACTGACCAATAAAAAGCTATTCACATAACAATCCCATTAGAATCATTGGGAAACAACAACAGAGTTAAAGGGAAGTGATTACAGCCACAATATTCAGCACTTTGCTCATCTATATCCGTACCCTTAGAAACGTTTCCCACAGTAATTGCAATACAAAGTGTAAACAGCACAGTGCAAGCGCGGTAGAGCATAGATTAGCATTGTAAAGCACAGAGAGGTATGGTAAACTATGGTAAATACACAGTATAACCAAGGGGAAAGCACTAGAAAACTGTAACATGGCTGTAGTGAACTTTTATAATAGTACCTAGTAAAAGATAGTATATGCAATGTCCAAAAACACCTTAAAAGTTGAAGCAATTTTTTTTAGCCACAATATTCTACATTTTCTCCACAACGATACCTAAATGAGAATCGATTTAGTCAGGCTAGCTGTTTTGATTTAGTCAGGCTAGCTGTTTTGATTTAGTCAGGCTAGCTGTTTCGATTTAGCCAGGCTAGCTGTTTCGATTTAGTCAGGCTAGCTGTTTCGATTTAGCCAGGCTAGCTGTTTCGATTTAGCCAGGCTAGCTGTTTCGATTTAGCCAGGCTAGCTGTTTCGATTTAGTCAGGCTAGCTGTTTCGATTTAGCCAGGCTAGCTGTTTCGATTTAG
The DNA here is from genome assembly GCF_902713425.1 of Acipenser ruthenus. NCBI lineage: Eukaryota > Metazoa > Chordata > Actinopteri > Acipenseriformes > Acipenseridae > Acipenser > Acipenser ruthenus. Next base: position 9,198,844 of record NC_081211.1, read on the forward strand.
TCAGGCTAGCTGTTTCGATTTAGCCAGGCTAGCTGTTTCGATTTAGTCAGGCTAGCTGTTTCGATTTAGCCAGGCTAGCTGTTTCGATTTAGCCAGGCTAGCTGTTTCGATTTAGCCAGGCTAGCTGTTTCGATTTAGCCAGGCTAGCTGTTTCGATTTAGCCAGGCTAGCTGTTTCGATTTAGCCAGGCTAGCTGTTTCGATTTAGCCAGGCTAGCTATTTCGATTTAGCCAGGCTAGCTGTTTCTCACCTTTCCAGCATAGTGAGAAAGTGTATTTGACACAATAGAAGGTTTTAGTCACTTGTACTTGAATAAAGCTGGAGCTCCATACTGCAGAAGAAAAAGCTGGGATCCTGCTCCATCGGGACCTTTACTCGTCTCTCCCTCCTCATCAGAGTATTGCAGGCAGATTAGCAGACCAAAGAGGAGGCAGTGCTCGGCTCCTCTATCTTCTCCCATCCCTTCTCCCATTTGCACTGTAGTTTTGCATTTTGTTCTGCCTTGCCCATGCTATGCATTTTCTGTCAAGGCTGTTGCAAATAAATTAGTCTTCACCCTAGTTTAAAAAGCCTGTCTAATGATATTATTTAGCATGTGTTGCCATTCTGTCACTATGCTTGCCTGCACTCTGCTGTTGTCCTGCCCTGGTGCACCGCAGTAAGCCTGTACCTGGGGGTCTCTCTCCACGCTCGGCGGACCCTCCTCAGGGCTCTCTTACCTGATATGGCGGCGGCGTGTCGGAGAGTCTCTGTCCCCAGGGCTCCATACTCCTGACTCAGGAATAGCAGGCTGAAGAGCAGCAGCGCTGACGATACACTCTGCATGGCTGGTGTTGGAGAGTCGAGGGCAGGCTAAAGAGTGACTGTCTGGGGGCCTGGCACGGAGGTATTAGCACACCTCTCCTTTCAAGAGGCAGAGCCGGACATGTGGGAAAGAACTGACAATGCCAACTTTCATTTGAGAGGAGGGGAAAAAAACTTGGGTGTGTGTCCCTGGGTGTGTGCCAGAGAAATTTCCTTAGCCTGCTAATCAATACACTGAAAAAGGGAAGTGGAGAATTAAACAAGGTTAGGAGTGAAGGAAGGGGGGAATGTAAACAGAGGAGAAATTTTTTATTTTATTTAGTTTTTTCCATGTTATTTTTATTTTGAAAACTTTTTCCAGCATACAGTAGCTGGCATTGTACTGAAGATCAGTGAGGTGTTGTTTTAAGAAGGGAGTCAGATATGGCTATGGGCCACCCCTCACTGCACCCAGCACCTATCACAGCAAGGACCAAGGGTGTTAGCAGCTTCAGTGTTTAAACGTTTAGAACTTTGCCTAGTCGTTCAGCCATCGTCAAAAAAGATGTCAAATATAAGAACCCTGAAATCAACGTCATCCCTGAATAAACGCCACAGGAAACAGATTTATGAAGGTCGCTGGCCTTGAAAACCGTGCTACTGCCAATAAACACCACCCTTGAAAATGCAATTTTTAGGCAATTTAAAATAACTGTATCGGTACGGTACGCATCACGATATGCAGGTCACTATATGATATCTACCACAATAATAGTGATGGTCCTGATGGCCTACTTGTATGATGCATAATAAAGATCAATGATGGGGAGGGGAGGGAAGGGGGGCTTTATACTCCGAAGGTGACACTGGTTTTGGATGAATGGAACCTGTCAAGCTAGGCAGAAACGCCTGCTTTCTGGAATGTCAGCCCTGCTTTCTGACAGCATGATGGAAGAATGCTGTAAAAAGGGTTAGGATTAGGGTTAGGGTTTGGGTTATGGTTAGCGCCTGCTTTCTTATAGCATGATGGAAGAATGCTGTAAAAAGGGTTAGGGTTAGGGTTAGCGCCTGCTTTCTGATAGCATGATGGAAGAATGCTGTAAAAAAGGCACTTTTGGAGTTTGGTTTTAGTGTCGGTGGAACATGAACATGAGTGTGGGGAGGTTGTTTATTTCAGTAGGTCCAGTAGGTGCAGGCTCGCTAGCAGCCGGAGAGACTCCTACACTGGGGGCTCACAGTCCCACTCTTTAAGCCTTCTGAGGGACAGATGAACAGTAAAGGAGTTGGAATGAAATGCCTCCCTTGTGCTGCTTTAGGAAGGGGAGCCTGAACAAACAAGTACTTTGAATTCCAATGAAAGCCTGTCTTGCTTTTTTTTCTTAATGAAATGAAATAGCTTGGAGCTGAAGGAGCAAACAGGAAGTGAGCGTGGCTGGTGAACCGCTGCACAGTTTTCAGCGTGGCTCGTCTCAGCGCTGATTCAGAGCTTCTTTATACCTCTGAGAAGGAGGCTCTACAGTCCTGAGCTCGGGGGACTGCTTGAGAAACTACAAACGCGTCGGCTAACGCTTCATCGGTGTGTCTGCTTGACATTGTCAAAATGGAAGTATATGTGACGGTTGTATGTGTTCCATGACCAGTATAAAGTATAATACCATTTTTGAGAAACCTTGCCAACACACTAAAAATATTCAAGTGCGAACACTAACAGAACATAAATTTAAAAACGACATTCCCATTTTTGGCAAAGAGGAATATTTTTTTTCTAAGAAACCTTGAGAACTTATAATGAGCTGCTAAGGTGACAGCCTCCTCACACCCTTCAATATAGCTTTTTAAAAACCGCACAGGAGCACACCTGTACCTGGAGTGAACGTGTTTCACATTCACTCTAACTGACTCAAACTGCCCTGCAGTGTGTGTGTGTATTCGATGTTGGAGTTGTGTCCCACTGGTGTCGTTGCTTCCCATACAGAAAGGACTTATATTTCACATATATAAAAAGCAATATATGTTACACTTATATGCTGTTATTTCTCTTAATTTGGTTTTTATGTGTACACATATATGTTCATATATAAATTATATATGAATTGGTTATGAAATTGGCCTGATTTTATAGTATTTTCAATATAAGGATTTTATGTGTTAGTATATAACATATATTGCTCTCCATATATGTTTTTTATACTCCCAATGAGTATCGTTCTACTTTAAATATATGTGTTTTTAACCTACATGTGTTTTTTATACTTTAAATATATGTGTTTTTAACCTACATGTGTTTTTTATACTTTAAATATATGTGTTTTTTATACTGTAAATATGTTTTTTTATATATAATGAAAATATATCCCTTCATTTGGTGAATGTTTTATACAAATGACTACATATGTTCATATGTTATCCATTGTCCAATTAAGAAAAATGTGAAAATGAATATTAGAATATACACACAATTTATATAACACATATACATACTTACACACTGTAACCAGAATATAAAATGCAACACTATAACACTTTCATATAAATATAATTCATAGGATTTGTCCTTTACAGCAAAGATAACCCTGGAAGAACCATATATTTCTAATATATGGAAATATATGTTGAAAGTCCTGTTCATATGTGTTTAATATATTAGATTAATGTCCATATATGTTACATATAAAGACTCCATATATGGGAAATATATTTATAAATGTACAATGTAATTTAAATATGCTCCATTTAAATGAAATATATGACTGATATGTATGGGCCATATACTTAAAATGTATGTTTTCCTATATATGTTCAACATATGTTTCTTCTGTATGGAAACACAAGATATATAGATAGGAGTTAATAAAGACTGGAGTAAACACTTTGAAAATATGTCCCTGTGTATTGTAGTAACTGATGGACAATCGAATATTTATTCAAGGCTTGTTTCTTGGTAAAATGTTACAATGGTGTATGATAAAAATATAAATTGATCATTTAAAAAACATTTTATTGTTTTTTTAATAAAGAAAACACTCTTGTAATTCTTATTGTCATTGTTTTCGTATTTGGAATCAATGCATTAACTCACATGCTTGTATATAAACGTGGACAGCATTTTTGTGAACATTTTTAACATATTCCTTATTTGCTCTATCTGTCTGTATACACACACATTCATCTATCATTTTATGGCATACAAGTTGCATGATATCATTCATTTTGATCATGCATGTTCCTGTTTTGCTTATATTTAAAACACATTAAGAACCTTGGCTACGCTGCACTGCATGCCCTGCGAGCCTGTGTCAGGGTGATAACTGTATCTGTACTGCACTGCATGTCTGACTGCCCTGCGAGCCTGTGTCAGGGTGATAACTGTATCTGTACTGCACTGCATGTCTGACTGCCCTGCGAGCCTGTGTCAGGGTGATAACTGTATCTGCACTGCATGTCTGACTGCCCTGCGAGCCTGTGTCAGGGTGATAACTGTATCTGCACTGCATGTCTGACTGCCCTGCGAGCCTGTGTCAGGGTGATAACTGTATCTGCACTGCATGTCTGACTGCCCTGCGAGCCTGTGTCAGGGTGATAACTGTATCTGTACTGCACTGCATGTCTGAGTGTCCTGCGAGCCTGTGTCAGGGTGATAACTGTATCTGTACTGCACTGCATGTCTGAGTGTCCTGCGAGCCTGTGTCAGGGTGATAACTGTATATGTACTGCATGTCTGAGTGTCCTGCGAGCCTGTGTCAGGGTGATAACTGTATCTGTACTGCACTGCATGTCTGAGTGTCCTGCGAGCCTGTGTCAGGGTGATAACTGTATCTGCACTGCATGTCTGACTGCCCTGCGAGCCTGTGTCAGGGTGATAACTGTATCTGTACTGCACTGCATGTCTGAGTGTCCTGCGAGCCTGTGTCAGGGTGATAACTGTATCTGTACTGCACTGCATGTCTGAGTGTCCTGCGAGCCTGTGTCAGGGTGATAACTGTATATGTACTGCATGTCTGAGTGTCCTGCGAGCCTGTGTCAGGGTGATAACTGTATCTGTACTGCACTGCATGTCTGAGTGTCCTGCGGGCCTGTGTCAGGGTGATAACTGTATATGTACTGCACTGCATGTCTGAGTGTCCTGCGAGCCTGTGTCAGGGTGATAACTGTATATGTACTGCACTGCATGTCTGAGTGTCCTGCGAGCCTGTGTCAGGGTGATAGCTGTATCTGCACTGCACTGCATGTCTGAGTGTCCTGCGAGCCTGTGTCAGGGTGATAACTGTATCTGCACTGCACTGCATGTCTGAGTGTCCTGCGAGCCTGTGTCAGGGTGATAACTGTATCTGCACTGCACTGCATGTCTGAGTGTCCTGCGAGCCTGTGTCAGGGTGATAGCTGTATCTGCACTGCATGTCTGAGTGTCCTGCGAGCCTGTGTCAGGGTGATAACTGTATATGTACTGCACTTCATGTCTGAGTGTCCTGCGAGCCTGTGTCAGGGTGATAACTGTATCTGTACTGCACTGCATGTCTGAGTGTCCTGCGAGCCTGTGTCAGGGTGATAACTGTATCTGTACTGCACTGCATGTCTGAGTGTCCTGCGAGCCTGTGTCAGGGTGATAACTGTATCTGCACTGCACTGCATGTCTGAGTGTCCTGCGAGCCTGTGTCAGGGTGATAACTGTATCTGTACTGCACTTCATGTCTGAGTGTCCTGCGAGCCTGTGTCAGGGTGATAACTGTATCTGTACTGCACTGCATGTCTGAGTGTCCTGCGAGCCTGTGTCAGGGTGATAGCTGTATCTGCACTGCATGTCTGAGTGCCCTGCGAGCCTGTGTCAGGGTGATAACTGTATCTGTAACTGTGGGGAGGAGTGTTGCGTCCCCGGTGTGTTTGAAAGCCGCAGTTTCCCCACAGTGTCGGGCTGGCTGTGCAGAGAGAGAGAGAGAGCGCCGGCTCCATGAATGGAGGCCTTTCAGCCTGGTCACATAAACAGGCTCTGTGCAGGATGCTGCTTCAACAGCACAGTCTGAGGTTACTCTGTAATTTCTCTGTTAATTAGTGGAGCAAGGTAAATAGAGGCTGGCTCAGGTTTCACAGGCAGGCACATCAGCGGCTCACAACACCAGGACAAGCAAGTGGCCGCAGAAATGATTCCCAGAGATGAATGGGGAAGGCCATGCTTGTGATTCAGAATGACACAGTTGTACTTTTTATTTTTTAACATTAAAGGAGTGCTAAATACTTTTTGTATAATGTGCACCCCTTGTTAAAGCAGAGGAGTAAAGCATAGAATATTTCTAACAGAAAACCATGTGGGGCAGAAATCTTTCCTCACAGTCATAGCAGACTACTGGTGTATGTGGAGTTGTTCTGTCTTTGTCACACTTTTTACATTTATCTAGAAAACCTCTTGTCCAATTGTGATGAAACTTGCTTAGGATATCCTTAAGTCAAAGTAAATACATGTTATCAGAATGTGGGGGTATATGAAGTCTGTCTGTCCGTCTGTCTGTATCTCACTGACAACCTTGTGTACCTCTGTGCTGCTGGGGGTTCTGGAGTATCAGTATATATTTTAGCACAGTATAGTATAGCTGCATTATATTTATCAGGTATAAGATATATGAATACATTTTAAATACAACACTAAATATAAAGAGTGTGTGTGTGTGTGTGTTGGGAATATAGGTTTGGCAGGGAGGGGGTTAAAATCCTCCCTGCAGTAAAACATGTGAGAGTGTGGCTGGAGCCTTAATTAAATGATTAATGGTTAAGTAGGCTCCAGCCACGTGGGATTGAGGTGAGTGTTGGAGTAGGTAACTGTGAGTAACTGTGCTGTGTAAGTAGTGAAGGTGAATGGAGGTTGGTGTTCAGGTGAGTGTTGGAGTAGGTAACTGTGTAACTGTGCTGTGTAAGTAGTGAAGGTGAATGGAGGTTGGTGTTCAGGTGAGTGTTGGAGTAGGTAACTGTGTAACTGTGCTGTGTAAGTAGTGAAGGTGAATGGAGGTTGGTGTTCAGGTGAGTGTTGGAGTAGGTAACTGTGTGTAACTGTGCTGTGTAAGTAGTGAAGGTGAATGGAGGTTGGTGTTCAGGTGAGTGTTGGAGTAGGTAACTGTGTGTAACTGTGCTGTGTAAGTAGTGAAGGTGAATGGAGGTTGGTGTTCAGGTGAGTGTTGGAGTAGGTAACTGTGTAACTGTGCTGTGTAAGTAGTGAAGGTGAATGGAGGTTGGTGTTCAGGTGAGTGTTGGAGTAGGTAACTGTGTGTAACTGTGCTGTGTAAGTAGTGAAGGTGAATGGAGGTTGGTGTTCAGGTGAGTGTTGGAGTAGGTAACTGTGTAACTGTGCTGTGTAAGTAGTGAAGGTGAATGGAGGTTGGTGTTCAGGTGAGTGTTGGAGTAGGTAACTGTGTTTAACTGTGCTGTGTAAGTAGTGAAGGTGAATGGAGGTTGGTGTTCAGGTGAGTGTTGGAGTAGGTAACTGTGTGTAACTGTGCTGTGTAAGTAGTGAAGGTGAATGGAGGTTGGTGTTCAGGTGAGTGTTGGAGTAGGTAACTGTGTGTAACTGTGCTGTGTAAGTAGTGAAGGTGAATGGAGGTTGGTGTTCAGGTGAGTGTTGGAGTAGGTAACTGTGTGTAACTGTGCTGTGTAAGTAGTGAAGGTGAGTGTTGGAGTAGGTAACTGTGTGTAACTGTGCTGTGTAAGTAGTGAAGGTGAATGGAGGTTGGTGTTCAGGTGAGTGTTAGAGTAGGTAACTGTGTGTAACTGTGCTGTGTAAGTAGTGAAGGTGAATGGAGGTTGGTGTTCAGGTGAGTGTTGGAGTAGGTAACTGTGTGTAACCGTGCTGTGTAAGTAGTGAAGGTGAATGGAGGTTGGTGTTCAGGTGAGTGTTGGAGTAGGTAACTGTGTGTAACTGTGCTGTGTAAGTAGTGAAGGTGAGTGTTGGAGTAGGTAACTGTGTGTAACTGTGCTGTGTAAGTAGTGAAGGTGAATGGAGGTTGGTGTTCAGGTGAGTATTGGAGTAGGTAACTGTGTGTAACTGTGCTGTGTAAGTAGTGAAGGTGAATGGAGGTTGGTGTTCAGGTGAGTATTGGAGTAGGTAACTGTGTGTAACTGTGCTGTGTAAGTAGTGAAGGTGAATGGAGGTTGGTGTTCAGGTGAGTGTTGGAGTAGGTAACTGTGTGTAACCGTGCTGTGTAAGTAGTGAAGGTGAATGGAGGTTGGTGTTCAGGTGAGTGTTGGAGTAGGTAACTGTGTGTAACTGTGCTGTGTAAGTAGTGAAGGTGAGTGTTGGAGTAGGTAACTGTGTGTAACTGTGCTGTGTAAGTAGTGAAGGTGAGTGTTGGAGTAGGTAACTGTGTGTAACTGTGCTGTGTAAGTAGTGAAGGTGAGTGTTGGAGTAGGTAACTGTGTGTAACTGTGCTGTGTAAGTAGTGAAGGTGAATGGAGGTTGGTGTTCAGGTGAGTGTTGGAGTAGGTAACTGTGTGTAACTGTGCTGTGTAAGTAGTGAAGGTGAGTGTTGGAGTAGGTAACTGTGTGTAACTGTGCTGTGTAAGTAGTGAAGGTGAATGGAGGTTGGTGTTCAGGTGAGTGTTGGAGTAGGTAACTGTGTGTAACCGTGCTGTGTAAGTAGTGAAGGTGAATGGAGGTTGGTGTTCAGGTGAGTGTTGGAGTAGGTAACTGTGTGTAACCGTGCTGTGTAAGTAGTGAAGGTGAATGGAGGTTGGTGTTCAGGTGAGTATTGGAGTAGGTAACTGTGTGTAACCGTGCTGTGTAAGTAGTGAAGGTGAATGCCCAGCCTACGTCTTATTGTTTTGTGTAAACCTTTTATTTTGGCCCTTGTGCCTGTTTATTTGTGTCTGTTTTCGTCTATTAGAAGAGCACAACAGTGCTTAATCTGCAGCTATTCCTGACTCTGAGTCTCCAGGGGGCGCTACCCACCTGAAACCAAATGTAACAGGATAGCGCCAGGAACGAGACTCAGTCAGGAATAGCTTTGGTAAATATGAACATTTTAAATATATTCCATATAAAAATCACCTGTGAAATATATACATTATGATTAGGGCTTCTGATTTTCGGTTTTAACCAATAAAAAACAATAAAACACACTGATACAAAAATAATGAAATCGGTGGGTAGCCAATAAACACTGGAAAAACACTGAAAATGGAGACTCAATTCTCGTTGACTTCAACCCTTTCCTTTAAAAAATAAAAACAAGCTATCTTTCCATGCAGCTGGGCAATGTCTCACAAGCCAGACACAAACAGGCATCCTAACAACTCAGCACTTAAAACCCTGCGCTGCGGCTCATCCACACTGCGTACATATACAGGTGTGTTATATATATCATTGCATCCCTGAATAAATAATCGTCTCCTAAAACACGGGAGACTTTAACAAGCAATCTGCCCCACAAGTGCAGGGGTACCCCAAATATTACACATTTACCCCCAATGGTGACCACTGGCAAACAGCTCTACAGTTCTCAGCCATTCATATACATAAATATTCATATCCAATCACTCATGTATTGAAGTCAACCCTTATACAAGTTTACCATTTTAACAGCACAGCAAAGTGTAGTAAAGCACAGTGAAAGTAGGGTAAAGCATACAGTAGGTAAGCATTGTAAAGTCCAGCGAAATGTGGTAAATCAGGGTAAACTATGGTAAATGCTTAGTATAACTGTGGGAAAACTGAAAAAAATGGTGTAAAAACATCATGGTAAACTTTTATAAGGAATTAAGCAGTCAATAGATATGCAGTTGGGGTGTTGGGATGTTTCCATGGTTACACATATGATATATTTATTCATGCAGAAACCAAAGGCAGATTCCAAAGGTAGAAGCTTGTAGTGCTGTTAGCTCTCTGTCCAGGACAAGAGCTCTGCTCCACACAGTCGAGGTGCTCAGCCTGGCCTCCATGGCAATCGTTTTCGGCCCGCCTGCCCTGCTTAGACTGGTGTTGAGATTGGACTCTCCCTGGCTGGAGTCTGCACCCAGGCCCCTGCCCTGCTCCAGGTCCCCTGTCACGAGGACTGAGATCTGGGCAGTAATTCAGGTACTCGGGCTGTCAGGATCTCAGACCTATCTGTGTCAGACGGTGTTGTGGCTTTCAAGCAAACCACTTAAAGCTTAAAGATAAACATTTCTCACAGTCATTAATTCATGCTTTTAAAAAGAGCTGTATTTTCGTTTCTGCAACCGCATTGTTTATTTGTTTCTCTGTGAACGTCTAAGATTTCTCGTCTCAAAAAAGGTTGCGTCTGTGGGAGTTTAGACCCTGGTTAGTAACAAGTGTTGAGGCTGATTAATGCTTGAGTGGCAAACACTGTTGCAGCAGCAAAGGTCATTCAAAATGATCTAGACAGCATTCAGAACTGGGCAGACACATGGCAAATTACATTTAATAGAGAAAAGTGTAAGGTACTGCACGCAGGCAATAAAAATGTGCATTATAAATATCATATGGGAGATAGTGAAATTGAAGAAGGAATCTATGAAAAAGGAGTTTATTAAAATGGAGTCCTGAATCACTCAAGACACAGCAGCGTGCAGGTTGACCAGCTGCTCACTGGCCTCAGCCAGGTTTAGCAAGGGGTTTAAAATGAAGTCATTAAGAGCAGGTCATGCTGATAACAGGTTGGAGTCTGTCGAGGAAGGTGTAACATCTGGATAAACAAGATAGGAGTGCCACATAGATTTGCTGCAAACTGTTCAAAAGGCTCCCAGATGTTTAAAAAGCAGAGGTGCCATTGAGAACTAGTTAGGAAGCCCTTTTTAATTGGCAGTCTGCTCACGGCGGTATCAGAGCCTCCCACAGGGACTGTGCCTCTCAATCCTGCTCCTTGTAATCAGAGGCGAGCACGGCTCAGACCACGTTTACCTTGGCCTGGCTGCAGCATTTTTTGTAAAACCCCAACCCCCCCCCCCCAATCCGAGCCCTACAGATCCCCGAACGCTGTCTAGACAACCGAGAGAGAAGAACCTTCTCTTGAAAGTGCTCCAATGAGGGGTGAGGGGGCACAGTGCTACCTGAACATGACACGCATCACGACCCAGTATGTGACAATACAAAGAACCCTTTTCTGAGAGGAATAAAACGATGGTAACTTTATAAATCTAGCAAGAGCAATGCAGTATTGTTCTGGCTAGTTTTCTATTGTTCCCCATTATGGCTCACTACAGCTAGAGATAGCAAACATGCCCACACTCTTTCACTTGTTAAATCACTACTGTAGCGTGTAGCAAACGAGCCGTGCTCTGTAGGGTGAGATTTCTTTGTAAAACACGTTGAGATGGCGTGGCATGTGACGCTATATGTTAAACCTCACTCTCTCACGCATCACTCAGATGTAGAGTTCCAAGTTGTGGCAGGATTCTTGTGAAGAACCCTCCACATAATCAAGTTTGACTGGCTAAGCATCACAGCACTTACTGTAGCAAACACAGTACGATGACGCAATTGAAAAATAAATGCCAACAAATTGGCATCTGATCAGATTGACTTCCATATGAAACAATGCAAACGTTTTAAGACATTATAAAAAGGAACCTGTTTTTATTGGCTTAATTGTACTTCTACCTGTATAGAACATTGAATTAATGAATTGAAACTCACCAAAAGTTTTCTAACTGTGAGTATTTTTATTGGGGGGGCGGGGTGCAGGTAATGGGGAGATCGAACACACTGCAGCGCTGTGGCAGGATAGGTGAGCTTGTGCACAGAGCCCTGGAAGCAGTCACACAGCACCTCAACTCAGCCGACCCCAGATCTGCACACAGGAGCCAAGAAGCAGGATTTGAAAGAAGAGGCAGATTTTATTGCATCGATACAGAAAAGGGCTTTACTACAACAAAGAATTACAGACACAACACTGGTTACAACCATTGGACTGCAGAGGGCTCTTTACAAACAGTGAGGCCCTCTCAGGTCACTGTATACACAGGGTGACCAGATTTTCAAAGCTCAAAACCAGGACACAGCGTTAAGTAATTGATAAGATTAATTAAACCATTTAAATCTAGGCTATTTTAATGGTTATTTTAATGGCCATCCACTCACTCTTAGTATCTTTTTTTTTTTTAAGCAGACTGTGAATTTCAGTCACCCTCGGGTGTATAATTTGTGGCTAATTAGTTTAAGTAACCATATTGTGTTATATACGTGTTGCTACATTTATACTGAGTTAATTATCATTAGTATTATTAATACTGCTACTACTAATAATAATGCATTCAATCATTAAAAATACACTTTGGCATTTTACTGTCTTTTTGTTTCTATTTGTGCTCACTGCGTCAGGCTCTGTCTTGTTGTTGTGGTTTAACCTGGTGGGTTCGGGTGCTTGCATCCTCCCTCTGTCTGGTGTCTGAACAGCTAAGAAATGACTGTATTACACATAATTGTCGATTCATATTGAATAGAAACTAAATGAAAATGCATGGTGCACTGAGGAATAAGCATGCATGTCTGTGTTAATCACTTTATAAAAATAATGTTCTTGATAACCCTAGTACCTTGTTTTATTTCAATTTGGGTTTTTTTGCCATAAATTAAAAGTGGTTATTTTGACACAAGGTATTTAGAGTGTGTTGCGCTACAGGAAGTGGCTGAAAAACAGGACTTTTTAAAGATTTTGAGCAAAATGTCGGAACACCGGGACCTTTGATGGAAAACCAGGACTGTCCCAGCTAAACCGGGACGCCTGGTCACCCTACTGTAAACCGGGACGCCTGGTCACCCTGTGTATCCAGTTCTCACACGCAAGCTGTAATATGGAGCTAACACATACAAAAACAATACTATACTACTACAGTAAACCACGGTGCTGGCTGGCTGGCAAGAAGCAGATGCAGGGAGCTCCATCGCTCTCAGCTGCTTAGGGTCCCTTGTAGGCTGGGGGGTCCCCTTTGGAGGGCAACATCAAGGCCTCATGGTAGGAGGGAAGCACAGCCTGGGGGAGGGCAATGCAAGCGTTATCATTAGGGCTGTATTTTATTTCATGGTCAAAAACAGGTGTTTCACGATTAAACATATCAAGTATTAAACAGAAAACAATGGTGTTCTCACATTCAAAATGGATAACTTTCTCTAGAGATATTATACAACTAATGTTCCTACATGTTGAAAGGCTGAAAAACAGTCAATGCTAAATTGTAGAATATTTTTTTATATCCACCTTTTAAAGACATTCTATTTTCACCATCAGTGAATTATCAAACAAAATAAAAACATAAATACATGTAAAAATAAAAACAGACACATGCAAAGTCCCCTTCATGTACTGGACAGAGCGATCTTCAGCAGAAATATTTCCGATCTTTGATGCAGCTAGCGTCTGTTTCGTTGAAGAGATTTTAAAGAAATCGTGCAGCTCTGTGCAGTGTGTGTTCAATCATTTACCAGAAGCAAACTAAACTGGCTGCCAGGTTCCTAATGCAGTGTAACAGGCAGTGCATCAATAAGGCAAACGATTGCTGTATTTATTTATAAGTAATAAAAAATCTGTGTATATATACACTATTCTTTCAAAAATGGGAAATACATATTACACGGCATTGAGTACATTTCACGGAAATGGTGAAATCCGTGATGACGGTGAAAAACTGCACCCTCTGCTTATCATTGTGGTTTATCAGCCTTCTCGTTCCCCTTCACCATCTGCTGTCTCACTCCTTCCTGTCACATGATAACAGCTTCTGAACGAGGCGATGATTTAAATGCCCTTCTCCATGTTTCTGAGTGCTCTGCTTCTGAACGAGGCGATGATTTAAATGCCCTTCTCCATGTTTCTCAGTGCTCTGCTTCTGAACGAGGCGATGATTTAAATGCCCTTCTCCATGTTTCTCAGTGCTCTGCTTCTGAACGAGGCGATGATTTAAATGCCCTTCTCCATGTTTCTCAGTGCTCTGCTTCTGAACGAGGCGATGATTTAAATGCCCTTCTCCATGTTTCTCAGTGCTCTGCTTCTGAACGAGGCGATGATTTAAATGCCCTTTTCCATGTTTCTCAGTGCTCTGCTTCGCTCAGGGTGCCAGTAAACAAAACAAAGCCATTCTCTATACTCCACAAACAGCCACAGCGAACCTGGCTCTTTTCATTGCCAGATACAATGTGTTATAAGGGTCTACATTGCTTAAGTTCTAGTATTAGAAATGTATCCTTTGCCTTTCCTTTCCTTTTATGGATGCTTCAGTAGCTGGACAGACATATGAAAGACAGACAGATAGACAGCTAGGAGGCATAGGCAGACAGTGTAAGCAGACAGACAGACAGACGTGTGTAGATAGACAGCCAGCTTAATCTTACCATGGGCTTGCATTCGTTGTTGCTGGGAGGCTGGTTGCGATTCTTGATGAACCTGTAGCACTTCCCCACACAGCTCACGGTGTAGATCTGAAACAGAAGCAGACCACACCAGTGAGCGCACGCTTCACAATGGCTGGGTCTCAATATAGAGCTAACCTAACAGACACATTCTCAGTGTAGTTTTCTTAAACATATTGTTATGCCTGCACATAAATAACCGTTTTTGTGAGGCAGGACTGGGTGTGGGTTGGCAGTAAACTACTTGCTCCATCTCTGATGTTCTCACTAAGAGGTAAGAGTTTGTAACAGCAGTGTTTAGACATGTTTAGCACCCTTTTAAAAGGGCAGGTTGGGTTATTAATAGTGCTACTATTATATGCGTTTTACAGGCTTGCCTAGCACTCCTTTTCGGTGTGGGAACCAAATCGACTGGAAAATGTCCTTCGTTTTACTCTGTACACAGAGCTCAGTCAATACGGTCGGGAACAGAATACACTGCATGAGGTTTTTGCTGCTGTGATCTCTTAATGATCGTATCAAGCAGACAGACTGTACAGCCAAGGAATGTACTACCTTTCCAGGTCAATACAAGAGGAGTGCTGCCCTGGCTCAGAGAGCTGAAACCAGAGTGCAGGGCAGCCAGCATTGCATTAGGAGCAAGTGTGCCTGCCTGCCTGCCTGTCTGCCTGCCTGCATCCCTGCCTGCCTGCATCCCTGCCTGCCTGTCTGCCTGCCTGCCTGCCTGCCTCCCTGCCTGCATTCATCCCTGCCTAACTGCTTCCCTGCCTTCCTGCCTGCCTGCCTGTCTGTCTGCCTGTCTGTCTGTCTGTCTGTCTGCCTGCCTGCCTTCATCCCTGCCTGACTGCTTCCCTGCCTTCCTGCCTTCCTGCCTCCCTGCCTGCCTGCCTTCATCCCTGCCTGACTGCTTCCCTGCCTCCCTGCCTGCCTGCTTGCTTGCTTGCTTGCTTGCTTGCCTGCCTGTCTGCCTGCCTGCCTGCCTGCCTGCCTGCCTGCCTGCCTGCCTGCCTGCCTGCCTGCCTGCCTGCCTGCCTCCCTCCCTCCTTTCCTCCCTGCCGCTCTGCCTCCTTCCCATCTGCTTGCCACCTTGCCTGCCCAGGAGCCCCACATGGTGTCCGAGTTGATTTGGATGTGGAACAAAATCTGCCAAGCAGCTGAACGGAACGGCACTAAGAGCAGGATGGAATGTGCAGTACTTTACCAGGCTGGCATGGGCCCTTAGAGGCTTGTGAATAACTTTTGTAAGGTTAGCAGGTGACAGATATTACGTTCTGTTGCACTGTGGGCCTGTAGCAGGGCAGGAGCCCTGCACATGAAGAGGGAGGTTGTGTGTGTATGCATTGTAAATAGTGTTTTTGTGTAATTGTTATTTAATTTATTGCAGTACCTGACGCTCCTGGGATCGCCTGCTGTGTGTGATTGCCAGCTGTGGATGATCAGCGGGTAGGTGTGTTCCAGCACAGCGTCAGGTATAAAGAGGTCCTGTTTGTTCACCTCGGGGCTGCTGCAAAGCCACGGACAACGGGCTGAAGATCGTCCACGCTACCCGAGCATAGTGAGAGAAATAAGTTGCTGAAATCCTCCGATCGCCGTGATGGTGAACCGGGATCGGAGCCAAAAGAAGCTGCCAAAACCGCCGACGGCCGGAGTCGGGGTTCGTGTTGATACATAAAGATTAGTTCGGGGATGGTAGATCCCTTATAAAGTATAGCGAGGTGAGCAAGCGGGACCTCCATGCATTAGGGAGTAGCGCACGCCGTTTTTCCGGCACCTTTTATTTTATAGTTTTTTGTATTGTGTTTTATTTTGTTTTTTCGTACGCTGACCGTATGCACTCAGTGAGCTACCATGGTTGGTAGTGTCACGTGAGCTGTTGTGTGTATGTGTGTAAATAAATCCTGCGCGCCTGCGGGGCGTGTCAATTTCAACCTGTCTGGTCTCCTGCCTGTCACTCAGCAGCGAATGCACGCACCCACAAGCAAGAACCCTTTCACAGGGCCATAAAAATGTGATGCCCGCCTCTGTACCACTGATTGGCTGTGTGCACATTACTGTTACAAGTGATGGGTGGGTGTGAGGTCCTACAAAAACGGGATGTTTGGTAGCGGGGGACAAAACCCTCCTCTTCTCTCTCCTCCCCTCCCTTTTCCCCCAGAGTTGTTTTTTTAGGCAATTAACTGTTTAAGACCGAATTGAGTGTAAATGTGTGGGTGTGTGTGGGGAATATTGGGATGGCAGGGAGGTGTTCAATTCCTCGCTGCCAGAACACACGTGGGAATGTGGCTGGGGCCATAACTGAATGATTAATGATTAATTAGGCTCCAGCCACAGGTGTATAAACAGGGAAAAATCTGTGGTGTTTGGTGTTGGTGTGTAGGTGAGTGGAACCAGTGGAGGTACTCTGTGTTGGGAGTTTATGGTGAAGGCGAATGTCCAGTCGTTTTTGTTGTTTTGTTTTGGCCACCTTGCCTATTTGTTTGTTTGTTGTGTTTGTGTATTTAAACATGTGCAATAGCGCTCAAACTGCAGCTTTTTGTGTCTGAGCCTCTCTCCCTGACGGAAACAAGCCTTGCCAGTGACGCTACCCTGTCACAGTCCTCTCAATTGGGGCACTTTTGGTCTGAGTGGGGGAAAGGGCAACCTCATTGCACTTGGGTAGGGAATACAATTCCTGTTAATTTCATTCAAAATTAAGAACAGAATTGCTCAGAATTACAGTACCCCCCCCCCCACCCCACCCCGCTCTCTGGTCCAGTATTGGGGCTTCTATGGAAATGAGTATGCATACCTGAAGGGCTGTACAAATACCTTGGGATAAGTCAATAAATCCCTCAAACAGTCTCTCTTTCTCTGAGTCAGTCCTGAGCAGACTGGGAGAGGGGTTGAGGGTCTGGGCTGGATGGGGTTCGATTCTCGAGACTTCAAGCCGCAAAATTTTAAAAAAGCAAATCAACACATGTTTTATTCAGAGCAACCCACCAAAAATCCACGAATCGGGCCTAAAACAACGCAGAGCTGTTAGGTAAAGAACGGGAATGTATGTTTAAAAGAAATGAAAACAGCAGCTTGAGAGGGAGGGCATCTCTGGAAGCACACACACGGGAGGGGGCATCTCTGGAAGCACACACGGGGAGGGGGGCATCTCTGGAAGCACACACGGGGAGGGAGGCATCTCTGGAAGCACACACGGGGAGGGGGCATCTCTGGAAGCACACACGGGGAGGGGGGCATCTCTGGAAGCACACACGGGGCGGAGGGGGCGATCTCTGGAAGCACACACGGGGAGGGGGGGCATCTCTGGAAGCACACACGGGGAGGGGGGCATCTCTGGAAGCACACACGGGGAGGGGGGCATCTCTGGAAGCACACACGGGGAGGGGGGCATCTCTGGAAGCACACACGGGGAGGGGGGCATCTCTGGAAGCACACACGGGGAGGGGGGCATCTCTGGAAGCACACACGGGGAGGGGGCATCTCTGGCAGCACACACGGGGAGGGGGGCATCTCTGGAAGCACACACGGGGAGGGGGGCATCTCTGGAAGCACACACGGGGAGGGGGCATCTCTGGAAGCACACACGGGGAGGGGGGCATCTCTGGAAGCACACACGGGGAGGGGGCATCTCTGGAAGCACACACGGGGAGGGGGCATCTCTGGAAGCACACACGGGGTGGAGGAGGGGGGCATCTCAATAAAGGGGTCAGCGTCTCAGCTTATACAAAGTTTGAAGTTGCCTTTTCTAGATGTAGACTGGGAGAAAGTTACTCCTCTTTGCTCAGCGTCACATTTGGGGTTTTATTTACACTGGGTATCTCTCGCCCATTTCCTGTCTGAAAGGAGGTGTGCAGAATGTTTTTAGAAATGTTATTAAGAAAGGGAAAAGTGTATTTGTATGTATATATATATATATTAGATGGGCTTCAGTGAGTTACAGGAAAATAATCTAGAGTTTCTGTGACGTCATAAATTACAAGACCGAAGGTTGATTGCCTTTACCTTGTTTTCATTTTTTTAACGTATTCTCATTTTGTTGATCATTAATGAACATTTCAGTACTGTGGGTGTTGTCGAGTGATTGAAAACTGGACATTTTGTTTGAATTGAGTGATGGTCTCGAGGAGTCAAACGTTCAAGTATATTTTCTTCTAGAGAAATTATAAGTGGGGCAGCAGTGTGGAGTAGTGGTTAGGGCTCTGGACTCTTGACTGGAGGGTCGTGGGTTCAATCCCTGGTATGGGACACTGCTGCTGTACCCTTGAGCAAGGTACTTTACCTAGATTGCTCCAGTAAAAACCCAACTGTATAAATGAGTAATTGTATGTAAAAAAAAAATAATGTAATTATATGTAAAAATAATATGATATCTTGTAACAATTGTAAGTCACCCTGGATAAAGGCATCTGGAAAGAAATAATAATTATCACTTTTTGACATCACTACTGTGGTATTATGCCTTTTTTTCAAATGGTTCAGGATGCAAATACATCCATGTATTATATATATATATATATATATATATATATATATATATATATACACACATCTTGAAATCGGGTGTTTAAAGTTATGGATGTACAATATAAGATCCAAGCTTAAATCGTATTAGTCTTCTTCAAAAAAGAAAGTCATTTACATAAGAAAGTAAATAAGATGACAGGCGAGAGCCCATCACTGATGGTCCGGTTTCCTAGTTGCTGATTGATCACAAACCAGCCCTACATTTAAAGGGTCAGAGAAATGGAAGGCCTACCTTAATAAGCAGAACCAGGATGAAGATGGTGGAGAAAATGATCATGAACTTGTTGACGTCCTGGGGTGAGAGCTCATGCGCACCATTCAAGTAGGTCTAGAGGGAGACGAGGGAAGGGTTAGTAACACTCTGCCAGCTGCAGGAGAGAACACAGTCAGAGACCGACCAGAGACCTGGGCCTGCCGTCTCGGGTAAAACAAGCCAGACACAGTCAGATCCACCAACAAAGTTTACTTTTCATTTTTTTTGATAAATACAATCTTTGGAAACTATGGGAAGTTTCAACAGGAATATTAAGGCATCTCTCACCCATTTCTTGAGGAGCTCCTCGTAGTTGAGGGTCCCTGGGAGCCCCAGCTGGACGTAGAAGAGAGACAGAACGCTCAGGACAATGTCAGCGCTTTGCAGGACCAGGAAGCTGATGAGCAGGCCCTCTCGGTGCTGCAGGGGAGAGAAACACAGTCACCCCCTCACTCGATACAGCACCAGAAACGCAGTCACCCCCTCACTCGACACAGCACAAGAAACACAGTCACCCCCTCACTCGAAACAGCACGAGAAACACAGTCACCCCCTCACTCGACACAGCACGAGAAACACAGTCACCCCCTCACTCGATACAGCACCAGAAACGCAGTCACCCCCTCACTCGACACAGCACAAGAAACACAGTCACCCCCTCACTCGAAACAGCACGAGAAACACAGTCACCCCCTCACTCGACACAGCACGAGAAACACAGTCACCCCCTCACTCGAAACAGCACCAGAAACACAGTCACCCCCTCACTCGACACAGCACGAGAAACACAGTCACCCCCTCACTCGAAACAGCACGAGAAACACAGTCACCCCCTCACTCGACACAGCACGAGAAACATAGTCACCCCGTCACTCGACATAGCACCAGAAACACAGTCACCCCCTCACTCGATACAGCACCAGAAACACAGTCACCCCCTCACTCGATTCAGCACCAGAGGAACACAGTCACCCCCTCACTCGAAACAGCACCAGAAACACAGTCACCCCCTCACTCGACACAGCGCCAGAAACACAGTCACCCCCTCACTCGACACAGCGCCAGAAACACAGTCACCCCCTCACTCGATACAGCACCAGAAACACAGTCACCCCCTCACTCGACACAGCACCAGAAACACAGTCACCCCCTCACTCGAAACAGCACGAGAAACACAGTCACCCCCTCACTCGAAACAGCACGAGAAACACAGTCACCCCCTCACTCGAAACAGCACCAGAAACACAGTCACCCCCTCACTCGACACAGCACCAGAAACACAGTCACCCCCTCACTCGACACAGCACCAGAAACACAGTCACCCCCTCACTCGACACAGCACCAGAAACACAGTCACCCCCTCACTCGACACAGCACCAGAAACACAGTCACCCCCTCACTCGACACAGCACCAGAAACACAGTCACCCCCTCACTCGACACAGCACCAGAAACACAGTCACCCCGTCACTCGACACAGCACCAGAAACACAGTCACCCCCTCACTCGACACAGCACCAGAAACACAGTCACCCCCTCACTCGACACAGCACGAGAAACACAGTCACCCCCTCACTCGACACAGCACCAGAAACACAGTCACCCCCTCACTCGACACAGCACCAGAAACACAGTCACCCCCTCACTCGACACAGCACGAGAAACACAGTCACCCCGTCACTCGACACAGCACCAGAAACACAGTCACCCCCTCACTCGACACAGCACCAGAGGAACACAGTCACCCCCTCACTCGACACAGCACCAGAAACACAGTCACCCCCTCACTCGACACAGCACCAGAAACACAGTCACCCCCTCACTCGACACAGCACCAGAAACACAGTCACCCCGTCACTCGACACAGCACCAGAAACACAGTCACCCCCTCACTCGATACAGCACCAGAAACACAGTCACCCCCTCACTCGATACAGCACCAGAGGAACACAGTCACCCCCTCACTCGACACAGCACCAGAAACACAGTCACCCCCTCACTCGACACAGCACCAGAAACACAGTCACCCCCTCACTCGACACAGCACGAGAAACACAGTCACCCCCTCACTCGACACAGCACCAGAAACACAGTCACCCCCTCACTCGATACAGCACCAGAAACACAGTCACCCCCTCACTCGAAACAGCACCAGAAACACAGTCACCCCCTCACTCGACACAGCACGAGAAACACAGTCACCCCCTCACTCGACACAGCACCAGAAACACAGTCACCCCCTCACTCGATACAGCACCAGAAACACAGTCACCCCCTCACTCGATTCAGCACCAGAGGAACACAGTCACCCCCTCACTCGATACAGCACCAGAGGAACACAGTCACCCCCTCACTCGACACAGCACCAGAAACACAGTCACCCCGTCACTCGACACAGCACCAGAAACACAGTCACCCCCTCACTCGATACAGCTTGGAAATTTGCAAATGTATACAAAAATACAAAATAATGAAATACACTTTACTTATCATGCTGAACTGTGATGCCAGAGCTAGAGCAGCCAGCGTCCCAAGACTAGTTCCAGTCCCATTTCTACCAGCAATAACAGCAATGACACCAGAGCGTTGAAAAGAGAAACCAGACACATGACTTTTCACGCTGTGTTGTCTCTCATGGTCATGTCTTATATTTTGGTGTGTGCAAGTCATCACTGAGGCTCTGTTCCCATCCCTGATCTATCTCAGCCATGCAGGGCCGGTGATCATGGGTTTCACTGCAGCTCACACGTTCCGTTTGCTCTCGCAGTCTCAGCAACAGGAGCTCATTTTATGTATTTATTTTTGTGCAAGTTTCCTCAGTAATAAGCCCTCACATTCAGTGGCCCAGCAGATACCTGTAATTTACTTTCCACTAGACGCTATTTCAGAAAGGGGAATTTCCAGGTAAACACTGTCGCACAAAAGGATCAATGTTAGACCCTGTTTGGGGATTCCAGGATCGGAGCAGTGTGGAAGGGAGCATGGAGAGGGTGTGGAGGTGGGGATCCAATCAAGATGGGAAGAATGGATAGTAAAGCACTGAGCAGCTTCTGAGTCCAACACACACATACTAGATAGAAATCTCTTTCTGCACTTCATAAACATCTATTTATGGATGACTAGCACTTTGACATATTGACATATTTTAGATGTAAAGACTGAATATCTGTAAGAAACAAACTAGAACATGGATACTTAAAACGTTGGTGGTGATCACTCTTTCAGGTAATAACACTGTAATGTAGCCAAGTCCACAGGAAACACAACTGTGGTGCGGATATGAAAGCAACTTCCAACCAAGCACCTTATCAGCTCTCTGGCAAAATAAATTTGCATGGTATTTTTGCAGTTTACCCATGGTTACACTATGCATTTAGCACAGATTAACAAGGCTTGTAACTACACCTCTGTGTGTTTGGCCATGCTTTCACTATGCTTCACTACACTTTGCTATGCTCTTGCTCTGGTAGACTTTAATAAGGGAAGACTTGTTGAGGTTGTTTAGGTAGTGAGGTTGACAAGCATTTGGAATTGGAATTGGAACTGCACACATGAACGACTTTCATACTGGTGACTGCAGTGCCTTTACAAACCAGTACCTGCAGTGCCTTTACAAACCCAGTGCCTTTACAAACCAGTACCTGCAGTGCCTTTACAAACCAGTACCTGCAGTGCCTTTACAAACCAGTACCTGCAGTGTCTTTACAAACCAGAGCCTGCAGTGCCTTTACAAACCAGTATCTGCAGTGTCTTTACAAACCAGTGCCTGCAGTGCCTTTACAAACCAGTACCTGCAGTGCCTTTACAAACCAGTGCCTGCAGTGCCTTTACAAACCAGTACCTGCAGTGCCTTTACAAACCAGTACCTGCAGTGTCTTTACAAACCAGTGCCTGCAGTGCCTTTACAAACCAGTACCTGCAGTGCCTTTACAAACCAGTACCGGCAGTGCCTTTACAAACCAGTACCTGCAGTGCCTTTACAAACCAGTACCTGCAGTGTCTTTACAAACCAGTACCGGCAGTGCCTTTACAGACCCAGTACACTTTCCTTTAATACAAAGGGGAGGCCGGGGAGTTCCTGGAAATCAGTGAATGGGGGTTTCTGACACACCTCCACATGGATGCCTCCCTGTGTAAAGGAAGAGTGGAACACACACTAGTCTGGGGCTCAGGCCATTAGTGTAGCTGCAGAAGAGAGGCAATCGCCTACGACACTGTAGTGAAAGAAAGAAGGGGACTTTCACATGTCAGTGTAAAAGAACAATATACTGGCTGCCCAATTATCTCAACAGCCATGTAGCCGTTATGGTTTTGAAATCAGTTTACCTACCCTTTATTCTACAGCTTCCCAGTTTTAAAATAAATAACACTTGTTTATTTACTTTGTAATGGATCTCCTCCTAGTGGTTGATCAGTTAATAACACTGCCATCCGCATAGGACCCGTGCTCTACACAGCCTGCTCTCACAGGACCCGTGCCTCCCTCTCTACACAGCCTGCTCTCACAGGACCCGTGCCTACCTCTCTACACAGCCTGCCCTCACAGGACCCGTGCCTCCCTCTCTACACAGCCTGCTCTCACAGGACCCGTGCCTCCCTCTCTACACAGCCTGCTCTCACAGGACCCGTGCCTCCCTCTCTACACAGCCTGCCCTCACAGGACCCGTGCCTCCCTCTCTACACAGCCTGCTCTCACAGGACCCGTGCCTCCCTCTCTACACAGCCTGCTCTCACAGGACCCGTGCCTACCTCTCTACACAGCCTGCTCTCACAGGACCCGTGCCTACCTCTCTACACAGCATGCTCTCACAGGACCCATGCCTACCTCTCTACACAGCCTGCTCTCACAGGACCCGTGACTGCCTCTCTACACAGCCTGCTCTCACAGGACCCGTGACTGCCTCTCTACACAGCCTGCTCTCAGAGGACCCGTGACTGCCTCTCTACACAGCCTGCTCTCACAGGACCCGTGCCTACCTCTCTACACAGCCTGTTCTCACAGGAGCCGTGCCTCCCTCTCTACACAGCCTGCTCTCACAGGACCCGTGCCTCCCTCTCTACACAGCCTGCTCTCACAGGACCCGTGCCTACCTCTCTACACAGCATGCTCTCACAGGACCCGTGCCTACCTCTCTACACAGCCTGCTCTCACAGGACCCGTGCCTCCCTCTCTACACAGCCTGCTCTCACAGGACCCGTGCCTCCCTCTCTACACAGCCTGCTCTCACAGGACCCGTGCCTACCTCTCTACACAGCATGCTCTCACAGGACCCGTGCCTACCTCTCTACACAGCCTGCTCTCACAGGACCCGTGACTGCCTCTCTACACAGCCTGCTCTCACAGGACCCGTGCCTACCTCTCTACACAGCCTGCTCTCACAGGACCCGTGCCTACCTCTCTATACAGCCTGCCCTCACAGGACCCGTGCCTACCTCTCTACATAGCTGGCTCTCTACTTGAATGTGAAGATGTTCACTTTGACCCTTATGGTTTGCATCCAGCCCCCGCCTTCCCATTCAATTCAATGGGCTGAGATGCCAATTCATTACAAACTTCTAAAACTGTTAAAAAACCAAGGCTTTCAAAATAATGTTCATCCCCACAACACCATCCTATCAAGTCTTCTACTGTGTTTCTGTTCATCTTTTTGTTTCCAGACTTCTTTATTTTCACTGCAACTCCTGTGAAGCCCATTTATCCAGCAACACAACACCATATTCACTTCCTGTGTCACAAGTAATAGAATCCTTCCTGCACCTTACACTTCTCTATGGACTCAGCTGGGGTCGTATTATCTGTAACACAGGAAGGAAGTTACATGGGGAGTGGAACTGGGGAGTGCTGCGGCAGGATAGATCTTCACCAGCATCTACATGAAAACAAACCTCCCTGGTCTGGATTGTGAAGAAGTAGAAAACACAGAAGAGGAAACTGAGAGAATCCTGCGTTAGTGCAACACTGAAGACCGTACAGGACCCTGAAGTCATCGCTGTCCTCAGAAAGGGAGGCTCTTACCTTGAGCACCCCATACAGCAGGCTGAGACCGGTGACAAACATCCCAAAGATCAGAAAGAAGTTGGTGGTTGTATCCACTAAAAGAGAAAGCAAAAGGGGGCATCGTTACTGTATCACATAACATTTTAACTGGTAACACTTGTGATAAAGTATGGGGTAAAGTGATGAAGGGCAGATACATAGGGCCACGCCTAGAAAGAAGCATATACCCTTTCTGACCACTGAGATAAGAAATGTAGTTCAGGGAGATAATGGCAGTGGGCTAAAAGACTACATTGCTCAAGGGGCTTTGAGTGGCTAGAGTACAGGAGAATGGGTTGCACCTGTGCTTAATTAATGATGGGTATTTAAACGCCCCACCTGAGGGGTTCTTTGGCAGTGTGGTGCTAACGTCTGTGAACAACAGAGGAGACTGGAGTGGAGGAATATTAAACACGGTAATAACGACAACTACTGTAGGTTGTGTGTATCTGTTTTGAGTTTGTTTTGAAACCAGCAAGCAGCTTAGCTGCCTAGGTGATAGTTAGGGTAAACGGCTGTTGTGTTAGTAAGTTCTCCAAAAAGGAGGTTTATTTTGTTTTGGAATTTTTGTTTAAAAATTGGTGACTCTGTGTCCCCATGACAGGACTAAATAAACAACTAAATAAACACACAGGTCCTGCCCTGTTTAGACCTTTTTTCTGTTCTGTTGTAATTGCAACACCACACTAGAGGACCGCGTTGAAGACCTGCTGAGTACTGTGGTAAATAACACCCCACGTTGCCACATGCTTTGCATGAGAAGTGTCTCTAATGACGGTGTATTTACATAGTGTTGCTTAGTAAATACATGTGTACTTACACATCATTACAATGTTATTATGCATAGTTACTGTAGTGACGTCGGCTGGCTAGGACGTCACTTCCGAAAAAGAGAACCGAAGCGGGAGGGCAGACTTCCAGAAGTATTCGTAGCGACATGGTTAATAACATGAGGACTAGCAGTATTGTGCAATTAAGAGGAATAATCACCAGCATGGCTATTTTATGGACCATATAATAAATAGTTGTTCTGTTTGGGTTACCCTGGATAGAGTGTCGTTATTGTGGGGAATTACACTACGAGGAACCCAAGATACAACAGTTACAATGTGCAACTCTTTTTGCATGCTATAACCCTAACCTTTTTCTGATAAAATTGTGCACTTACATATACAGTATTGTGCAAAAAAGATTTACACATTAAGCATGTTGTGACTATTCATAATAACATTGTAATGATGTGTAAGTACACATGTTTTTACTAAGTAACTACTATGTAAATACACAGTAATTAGATGCTTCATGTAAAGTGTTACCTTTTAACCTTACTAATTTAAACAAATCATGGCTTAGAGTTACATCACAGTGTAACATAGGGCCCATGCAGCATTTTATTTGAACTGCTTCAGTTTATGAACTTGTTCATTGGAGCAGTGAACTCACAGACGCGTTCCTTGAAGGAGAGGATGGGGGGGTGAGGGAATCCACAGCTGTCTTTCCCATAGGAGACTTTCACAATGGTGTCCAGCAACAGAGTGCAGCTGAACATCTGAAACACATGAGCACAACACTGAGTTCATTGTATTGGTTGTTTTAAATGTTGTTGAATTTACCATAGTTCACCATGGCTTGCCATGTTTTTAAATATGTTTTACCGTACTTCTCTGGGCTTTACAATGCTTACCTACACTTGACTGTTGACCTGTACACCCATCCAAAGTTATACATCTATGCAATGTCTAATACATACAGAATTAACACACATTCCTCTTCATGGGACCGCTAAGAGATCCTTCACACTTTATCAACCAGAACTATTATTATTATTATTATTTATTTCTTAGCAGATGCCCTTATCCAGGGCGACTTACAATCGTAAGCAAATACATTAAGTGTTACAATACAAGTAATACAATAAGAGCAAGAAATACAATAACTTTTATTCAAGCAAAGTACAAGTGTGACAAACCACAATTCAATAATACAGCAGATAATAGTGATAGTTACTTCAGGATATGATTAAATACAAAATACTACAGGTTAAACACTTGGCAGATTACAGTATTCTGAAGTACAGGATTAAATGCAGTAAAATAGGGGGCAGATAAGAACAAAATAAAGCACATTTAATGAAGGGTGATAGTGTCCCAGGATACAAACAGAGGAGTTCTACAGGTGCTGTTTGAAGAGGTGAGTCTTAAGGAGGCGCCGGAATGTGGTCAGGGACTGGGCAGTCCTGACATCTGTAGGAAGGTCATTCCACCACTGCGGAGCAATGGTGGAGAAGGAGCGGGCTCTGGAGGCAGGGGAGCGTAGAGGAGGTAGAGCCAGTCTTCTAGTGCAGGCGGAGCGGAGAGGTCGAGTGAGGGTGTAGGGAGAGATGAGGGTCTGGAGAACTAGAGTCCACATCACCCAGTGATATAAGAACATGAACCAAAACTCATTCAGCATTAAAGACATTGAGCAAGACTTCTAGCTGAAGCATTTGTCATGACATTTTATAAAGTATATTTCAGTGTTTGTAAAACAGGAGGTACTTCCTAAGCTGTAGGTCACAATGGTCACATTGCAGTAACATTGTCCTGAAGCACAGGAAGTGGTTAGGAATCTGGAAGCAGTAGCATTGCATGTAAAACATCGGCCTGTCCAAACACAAGCCAAGAACCAAAATACCTCATGCTAGTAAGAGCTAAGAAAAGGGTTAGCAATCATTTAAAAGCGCAGTCAATCTAAAAAGTGTCATTTAAGTGTCTTGTTAAGGTTCTACTCCCACCCCACGGCATTCTGGGGGATGTAGTCCTGCAGCAAGCTCCTGGACTACAGCTTTCCTCCCCCTGCTCTGCCTCACCTGTCACAAGTATATTTTTGGTCAGAAGGTTTCTCTTATTATCCCTGGGGAGGGGATGTTGTGGAGGCGGTCCTACATATGTCACACTTCACATTTTTCCACATATCTGGAGAATCGCTTCTCCAGCTGTCTTGAAACTTGATATTAATGTTATTTAGCAGACGTTCCTGAGAGAATCAGATGGTGGGGATACAGGGGGAGGGTGTGTCTGTCAGTACGTGGTCACTTTTTTATACTGATAGCTCGGATTTTGAATTTGCAAGCGTGGTGGAGGATGTATGTTACTTGTTTTATTACCAAGTTCCTTTTTTAGTTTTATCGATAATAAACTCTGAGATATAGATGAGAGATGCTACTTGGAGATTTTGTGGCTAACACTGCCCTCCTGACTCATTTCCTGCTGTGTGCTAGAACATTTTAAATCTGATAAGTATGTTTGCAGAGCACGTTCATAGCTGGGGTGAAGTCAGAAGTGTGACAGCTAGTGACATTTCCATCACAACACTGCCCAAATACACAGTCCTGGAGAAGACAGACAGACATAACTCTCTCATCAAACTCTCTGAATGGCAGTTATGGTACCTAGCCACACAAAGCTTTCCTGTGATGTACTGTTATTGAAAAGTAATTGTTAAAATGAACTGTTCATTTCAATGCAATTCCAAGCTCCTTCATCTTCTGATAAAACCACAGTACCCCAAAATAAACTGAAAGACGTTTTTTAAATGGTTCTGAGTTTAGCAACAGTTACCAGAAAAGCGGAAGTGTTGATTTCTGAAATGCCTGTTCATCGTCAACAAGATATTGAGAGAGAGCTCAGAGTTTAGCAAGATCAACGCAAGAGGGGGGGAGGGGGATATAGGCGCAAACCAAATGAGTAAACTTGTTTTTGTGATTAAAAATATCTCAGCTCTGTTGCGCTTCCTATTTTCTGTGCACTGCTCAGAGCCTCGAGGTCACAGCAATGAAGACAGCTCCCCTGCTAGTACAAATAGTCATAAAATTACATTGTATTAAATGAGCCATTACCAATGCTTCCTGCTTACCTGTTACTAGCAATGTTAGATAGGAAAAAATCCGACCTTTAACCTCCTCGCTTATTAACTGTTAAACTCCACAAGCTTGTGTTTCAAATTCAACAACATACCAAATATTACTAGTACCATAGCCATGTATTAGCCCTTTCAAAGAAGTCGCATTTAATGTTATGTGAAGCCCATCAGGGAGAGAGATGACAAAGGGAGGGAGGCGTTGCATTTAATGTTATGTGAAGCCGTACAAGACAGGGGTTGGCAACTTGTCCATACGTGGACACGCATGTCCGTGGCAAAAGTTATCAGTGTCTGTGGCTATGAATCCGTCTGACACACACACACATGATTTTATTCATAGGAGACTGCAATACAGCAAACTCATTACAGGAATGGCAAACATTGCGTGGAATGCACCGGAATGCGGCTATATCCGAAAATTACTGTATGTCTCCTATAGACACTTTGTATCAGCAAGCATGCAGTACCACAGCACCAAGTGATTGGAACATACTGCACCACTCTACATCCAGATTGCATTGCCTTAGAGCACACCCTGACATTGGGCAACCCATGCAAGGGGGCAATGAGAAAAAGAAAAGAAAAAAGAAAAAAGCACAAGAAACAGCTGGTAAACAAACATACAAACCCTGAAGTTCTTCTTTTTAAAAACCAATAAATCAGGAAGTGGGCTGTTTCTACACTAGCCAGAAAGACAGCTGTGTTAATGTAAAATATACAGTGAAACACACAGTGAAATATAAGCAAAACAAGACTGAAGATACTCAGCTGAATCTGACTTCTTATTGAAAATGCGTTTTGCTTACTCCAGTCTGTAATGAACTCCTGCCTCTTTAAATGAGAAAATTCCACTTAACACTCACAAAATGAGACTCGAGTGTTCTCAAGAGGCATTGAATGTATATTTGTTTTGGTTAAAATTTTGTAAAACAAACAGATGTTTTTCTCCTTTGATGAAAAATAAGAGTTAAACACTGGAGGAAATGCTTTGTTAATTCATCCCCCAGAAACCTGATAATATAGAACAGAGCTCCTCTAAATGAAAGCTGATAATACAGAACAGAGCTCCTCTATATGAAACCTGATACTACAGAACAGAGCTCCTCTGAATGAAACCTGATACTACAGACCAGAGC
Organism: Acipenser ruthenus; assembly: GCF_902713425.1. NCBI lineage: Eukaryota > Metazoa > Chordata > Actinopteri > Acipenseriformes > Acipenseridae > Acipenser > Acipenser ruthenus. Next base: position 9,228,791 of record NC_081211.1, read on the forward strand.
TCCTCTAGTCTAAATGAATCGCTCATTCTATTTTTGAAGTAATATAGTCTCAATACTCAATTCTAGCCCTGACCTCACTCATATCTGCCAGAACAGCATTATACTGTAGCCAGGACTTACTCAAATGATGTGGGTGTTGGAGTGGTTCATTATATTAATGTTTTTTTCAGTCCAAGTCAGTGTTTACAAGTGTAGAATGCAATCCATGGAAAGACAATTATAACCCAGAGTGTTGTAATAAATGGGAGAAGAAGTCCCTCAATTAGAATCCATGCGTTACTGTCACGGCAAAACTGCACAACAGGGCTAAGAAGCAATAGAACAATTATAGTTCTAGAGCCGTCAGCAGTGCAATACTACTTGAGCTGTGAGTAGAACCCTACAGAGCACTACACTCAGCCCAGAGTCACCTACACCCAAGACGTTACAGGACACAACAAGATACTCATTCAGATAGTCTATGGACTTGAACAAAAAGGAATTCAACAAATACATCATATTAAAAGCCCAAGCTGGAACACAAAGGCTGTCTTATTTGAGATTAGCGTTTAGAAATATTTCCAGCCGCATATTATTTCATTCACACCAGCTGCCAATACCAACAGCCCTGCTTCTACTAGGTGCGAACATAACAGGAAGCGCCAATGTTTTCAGAAAAATAACTGCAAACCAAAAAAATGTTCTTTAAAAAAAAAGACTTTGTTTTAAAAGAAGATGTAAGAGCTTCTGGATGTATCTGTGGTGCTGCAACTGGAGTTCAAGAAACTCCTTCAAAACTAGATCTAAAGACTTGCATTGAGACCCCATCTCTCTCTCTCTCTCCGTTCTCCAACATGAAGACAATGGGGCTGACTTTCAAAGCACCTTTACTCAAAACAGTAAAAAGAAAAAACTCCGAAAGGGCACCTGTCAAAGTTACAAACACAGCAGGTATTCCTTTTAACTCAGTTTAAAATGAGTCTCACTTTTAGCAGTCAAGATAATACAACTGGAGCCCTAGGGAGTGAGTGGTGTGAGGCTGGTGTTCAGACTAATTTTAGCCTTTAGCCTAGCGCTGTACAGTGAAAGCCTTACCATGTGGACGAGGCCGATGGCCATGGCCGAGGTGCGGACATGGCAGCACAGGGACCTGGAGGAGTCCAGCAGGGTCTGGGGAGAAGTCTTGGAGGAGGTCATTTCAGTGCGTCTCTCTCAACCGGGTTCCAACAGGACTGCTCAGCACTGCAGGGATGCTTGTTTCTGAGTTCAGACTTCCTTCCTGTGCTGTGGCTTTATCACGTGGCTTCCTGCAATGCATCACACGTATTCCACTAGAAATGTTTTATTTTTGCTTTTTTTAGTGTGTGTAAAAATGAAGCTTCCCTACGGGTATAATGTAAGGAGATATCAAGAAATGAACCAACCCATCTTTGATTTAGCCATCTCTGATCGAATTGTTTGTAATAATGAAGTAAAATTGATCTGTGAAAGAGATTCTGTATCATTCATATGGCTAAATTATGTGCTGGTGAAACAGTTCATTTTTACTGGACAGCACAGGTAATGGAATCATAGAATATAGCTGTGTAACCCTGCAAATATGAAGTCAGCATCTAAAATGGTATATGAGGAGAATTGAGAGTGTGGTGACGGCAGCTTTGATTAGATAAAGGAGCATTCAGAACAGAAAATAGGAGGCACTTTTTTACACAGAGAATTGTGTGAGTCTGGAACCAATTCCCCAGTAATGTTGTTGAAGCTGACACCCTGGGAAGCTGCTTGATGAGATTCTGGGATCAATAAGCTACTAACAACCAAACGAGCAAGATGGGCCGAATGGCCTCCTCTCGTTTGTAACCTTTCTTATGTTCTTTGTAAAATTACTGCCACAAAATGGATCATGATTCCATTGCAGTTATGGATAAGTTTAAGTGTTCCTAAAGGTGCTAGCGCTAGGTTCACAATAACCAAAATGAAATTATTGGAAGGGGAGAGGGTCTTAATACCACTGTGTAGCAGGGCAGATAGCGCTGGTCAGCAGCAGGAAAGCAAACGAGAGTCACACTCCACACGTGTATTCTGCAGGGATGGAATTAACCCCACACCTAACAAACTTAAATACAAAATACCCCCACACTGTTTACACCGGCAGGCTTCCTCCCTGCTACACATCGATAGTGACAGGATTAGAAAGGGACACTCTCCACTGTTTAATATGTCTTTACAGACAGAATTACACTGGAGCAGGGCTAAGCTACCTAGTCTCTTCCAGTCTATTCCATTGCAGGACTTTGATCCAACCAACTCTGTTCTTCATGTGTTCATTGACCCTGCTGCTGAAGATCCAGTCAGAATGGCCTGCTTGAAGCAATGGGATGGATTGGAAGAGCCCACAGTCTTGTGTTCAACATGCATGACTTAAACCCCATGCTTTCCAGTTTGACCTCAAGAATAGGAAGCTCTGAAATGACCTGTGATTTTGAGATGCAGGTTTGTGTCCTGGCTGTGCGAGGTCTGGGGAGAGGGATCTCTCTCTGTCTTGGCTAAAGCCGCTTCAGTGGGTTAAGGAGGTAAAGGCAGCAGGAACTGTTTCTCCTCGTCATGCTACAGCAGACCCTGCTGGCCAGGCTCCCAGTGAGCTCCAGCAGGTACCTGCAGGGCTGGCCTTTGTCCTCCAGAGGCCAGTAGCTCACTGACATCTGCTCGGGAGCTCCTGGGTGTGAAGAGTCCATTGACCTGGTCATGGAATTGGAGGACACCCACTGACCTTCAGCTCTCCTGAGCTGTTTCTCCCAAGCGGAGACCATGGTGAGGGGGCGTAATTGGGGAGGAAAGCAGAAGTAAAAATAATTGTGCACTCTAAATTAAAAAAATAAGTTAAAAAACTGCCTATGGTCTCATAAGATTTGCTCAACATGAATGGAAATGGATTCTTGCAGTACCTCTTATTACACGGATGAAACGATGAGATGAAATATTTTACATGATTTGAATTGATTGATTCTGGATGGATTCACTAGCGTTACAATATTTGAAGCAATCTGTAAGTAAATTGAGAGTGCATCTGAAATGTTCTGAAGCTGACACAAACAAGCAGACAGGCTGTCAGCCCCAGTGCGAGGGTCCTGTACAGTACAGACTGCTTTATTGGTCTTGGAAAATAAGTGAGTCCAGCTCACCTCCCAGGGCTCAGTACCGAGTGAGCAGAGCATGGCTTGGCAGGCAGGCGAGGTGGAAGGGGATCCAAGATCGCCCGAAGGAAAGAAAAATTACCGTGAAAAGTCAAATCAAAATAAATAAACAGAATGAAACAGGCGCTTACAAGCGAGCTAATCGTTAGAGGAATGTTTTCATCAGTGTACCCTGTCCCCAGAGCCCCAGTCTGCACTGTCTCAGATACTGTGTAAACACCACGGCCTCGCTGAGTTAGATAAGGACAACACAGCAACGAGACCAAGGAAAGAGGTCTCATTTACCACTCGCAAACCCCAGGATTATTATAGAGAGCCAGATTCACAAAGCTTCAACTGAGGAGATACTGAAAGAATGATGGAGTTCAGAGAAGAGAATCCATTACTTGTTCATGGAATACTGCTGTTTTTCCATGAATGAGGATGGCTCGATGAAGGGAGCAAGTGGGTTGTTTGTTGGTCCGTCCGTGAGTGGAATAAACACAGCACTCCCTGTAGGTTCACGGAGTGTTCTGTGTGAATGACAAGCACAATACATAATTAGACTGTGACCAGGAAGTGTAATTATAACTAATGGAGTTTCTTTAAGTTGTATATTCCAAACAACACCATTTTAACTAACAAGTAGCTTCAAATGTAATTTTAATTGGATGGTGTTGGCAATCATTTCATGTCTGAGTTGAAAACAGAAAAATATACAAAATACAACCAATAACAGTAAATCATAATACAAATATATAGGGGGAAGCGGGCACCCTGTCACAACCACTAATTCATATTATCATGATTAGCCTATAAGCCAAATGTATACTGTCAGTTTTTATTTAAGATAGTCAGTGGTGCAGTGCTAAATTGTGCACAATTACAAACCACCTGCACATTAATAGAATAGGTGTGTTTCCTGTTCCTGTACAGATGTTCAGAATGAGCTGGAGGGGTTAGTGGCACATGTGTGCAGTCTATTGCTCCCAGCATGTTGGGGAAACTAGAAATGTCATAGAAATTTGTTTTCATCAAGGCTTGTAAGTACACCCTGCTTTTAGGGAAAAATAGGTATTTGGTCCTCAAAAATGCATTGAGCACAACTGGCAATAAACGAGAAATAGCAGACTTGGAAATGCCAGCAACAATTGCAACATGCTTTCAAAAGTTCTTAACAAATTGGTGCAATTGTAAGTGTTGCAATTTGAGATCCCTGATTTGCACTATAACTCACACGCCCATAATTACATATTCATCTAAGGCTTTACCGCAAAGAAAAACTGCCGCTGTAAAGCAATCCCTAAAACGTCTTTAACAGCATTGCGCTTGTTTAGTACATTTCACCCCAGACTTCCAACTCGTTTGCAGCTGGTTTGAGACTATTATGGCAGACACAACACTTTAGTACATCTACCCTGAGTGTTTAATTACAGGTTTAATCTAAATCACTCATGCTCAAGATGACTAAATTCTCTCCTACAGGTAAGCTTGGACTTAGACATGTCAATACGTAGGTGTGAGTTTTGAAACCTGCAGTCACTAATGTGCTCATTGACTAGGCAGAATATCACTTAGGATGGTAATGAGCAGACAGGGCTCAGAACTGACTACATTTAGTTCTTTAGGCGTTTGTAAAGGTCATTTGCATTTCTGATCCAGTGCGCTCCCCCTCTCCAGTACTCTGGTAGTAGGGCGTGTCACTGCTATCCAGTGCGCTCCCCCTCTCCAGTACTCTGGTGGTAGGGCGTGTCACTGCTAGTTAGTGTGATCCAGTGCGCTCCCCCTCTCCAGTACTCTGGTGGTAGGGCGTGTCACTGCTATCCAGTGCGCTCCCCCTCTCCAGTACTCTGGTGGTAGGGTACATCACTGCTAGTTAGTGTGATCCAGTGCGCTCCCCCTCTCCAGTACTCTGGTGGTAGGGCCTGTCACTGCTATCCAGTGTGCTCCCCCTCTCCAGTACTCTGGTGGTAGGGCCTGTCACTGCTATCCAGTGCGCTCCCCCTCTCCAGTACTCTGGTGGTAGGGTACATCACTGCTAGTTAGTGTGATCCAGTGCGCTCCCCCTCTCCAGTACTCTGGTGGTAGGGTACATCACTGCTAGTTAGTGTGATCCAGTGCGCTCCCCCTCTCCAGTACTCTGGTGGTAGGGTACATCACTGCTAGTTAGTGTGATCCAGTGCGCTCCCCCTCTCTAGTACTCTGGCGGTAGGGCGTGTCACTGCTAGTTAGTGTGATCCAGTGCGCTCCCCTTCTCTAGTACTCTGGCGGTAGGGCGTGTCACTGCTATCCAGTGCGCTCCCCCTCTCCAGTACTCTGGTGGTAGGGCGTGTCACTGCTAGTTAGTGTGATCCAGTGCGCTCCCCCTCTCCAGTACTCTGGTGGTAGGGCGTGTCACTGCTATCCAGTGCGCTCCCCCTCTCCAGTACTCTGGTGGTAGGGTACATCACTGCTAGTTAGTGTGATCCAGTGCGCTCCCCCTCTCCAGTACTCTGGTGGTAGGGCCTGTCACTGCTATCCAGTGCGCTCCCCCTCTCCAGTACTCTGGTGGTAGGGCCTGTCACTGCTATCCAGTGCGCTCCCCCTCTCCAGTACTCTGGTGGTAGGGTACATCACTGCTAGTTAGTGTGATTCAGTGCGCTCCCCCTCTCCAGTACTCTGGTGGTAGGGCGTGTCACTGCTAGTTAGTGTGATCCAGTGCGCTCCCCCTCTCCAGTACTCTGGTGGTAGGGCGTGTCACTGCTATCCAGTGCGCTCCCCCTCTCCAGTACTCTGGTGGTAGGGTACATCACTGCTAGTTAGTGTGATTCAGTGCGCTCCCCCTCTCCAGTACTCTGGTGGTAGGGTGTGTCACTGCTATCCAGTGCGCTCCCCCTCTCCAGTACTCTGGTGGTAGGGTACATCACTGCTAGTTAGTGTGATTCAGTGCGCTCCCCCTCTCCAGTACTCTGGTGGTAGGGCGTGTCACTGCTATCCAGTGCGCTCCCCCTCTCCAGTACTCTGGTGGTAGGGTACATCACTGCTAGTTAGTGTGATTCAGTGCGCTCCCCCTCTCCAGTACTCTGGTGGTAGGGCGTGTCACTGCTATCCAGTGCGCTCCCCCTCTCCAGTACTCTGGTGGTAGGGTACATCACTGCTAGTTAGTGTGATTCAGTGCGCTCCCCCTCTCCAGTACTCTGGTGGTAGGGCGTGTCACTGCTAGTTAGTGTGATCCAGTGCGCTCCCCCTCTCCAGTACTCTGGTGGTAGGGCGTGTCACTGCTAGTTAGTGTGATCCAGTGCGCTCCCCCTCTCCAGTACTCTGGTGGTAGGGCGTGTCACTGCTATCCAGTGCGCTCCCCCTCTCCAGTACTCTGGTGGTAGGGTACATCACTGCTAGTTAGTGTGATTCAGTGCGCTCCCCCTCTCCAGTACTCTGGTGGTAGGGTGTGTCACTGCTATCCAGTGCGCTCCCCCTCTCCAGTACTCTGGTGGTAGGGTACATCACTGCTAGTTAGTGTGATTCAGTGCGCTCCCCCTCTCCAGTACTCTGGTGGTAGGGCGTGTCACTGCTATCCAGTGCGCTCCCCCTCTCCAGTACTCTGGTGGTAGGGTACATCACTGCTAGTTAGTGTGATTCAGTGCGCTCCCCCTCTCCAGTACTCTGGTGGTAGGGCGTGTCACTGCTAGTTAGTGTGATCCAGTGCGCTCCCCCTCTCCAGTACTCTGGTGGTAGGGCGTGTCACTGCTATCCAGTGCGCTCCCCCTCTCCAGTACTCTGGTGGTAGGGTACATCACTGCTAGTTAGTGTGATCCAGTGCGCTCCCCCTCTCCAGTACTCTGGTGGTAGGGCCTGTCACTGCTATCCAGTGCGCTCCCCCTCTCCAGTACTCTGGTGGTAGGGCCTGTCACTGCTATCCAGTGCGCTCCCCCTCTCCAGTACTCTGGTGGTAGGGTACATCACTGCTAGTTAGTGTGATTCAGTGCGCTCCCCCTCTCCAGTACTCTGGTGGTAGGGCGTGTCACTGCTATCCAGTGCGCTCCCCCTCTCCAGTACTCTGGTGGTAGGGTACATCACTGCTAGTTAGTGTGATTCAGTGCGCTCCCCCTCTCCAGTACTCTGGTGGTAGGGCGTGTCACTGCTAGTTAGTGTGATCCAGTGCGCTCCCCCTCTCCAGTACTCTGGTGGTAGGGCGTGTCACTGCTATCCAGTGCGCTCCCCCTCTCCAGTACTCTGGTGGTAGGGTACATCACTGCTAGTTAGTGTGATTCAGTGCGCTCCCCCTCTCCAGTACTCTGGTGGTAGGGTGTGTCACTGCTATCCAGTGCGCTCCCCCTCTCCAGTACTCTGGTGGTAGGGTACATCACTGCTAGTTAGTGTGATTCAGTGCGCTCCCCCTCTCCAGTACTCTGGTGGTAGGGCGTGTCACTGCTATCCAGTGCGCTCCCCCTCTCCAGTACTCTGGTGGTAGGGTACATCACTGCTAGTTAGTGTGATTCAGTGCGCTCCCCCTCTCCAGTACTCTGGTGGTAGGGCGTGTCACTGCTAGTTAGTGTGATCCAGTGCGCTCCCCCTCTCCAGTACTCTGGTGGTAGGGCGTGTCACTGCTAGTTAGTGTGATCCAGTGCGCTCCCCCTCTCCAGTACTCTGGTGGTAGGGCGTGTCACTGCTATCCAGTGCGCTCCCCCTCTCCAGTACTCTGGTGGTAGGGTACATCACTGCTAGTTAGTGTGATTCAGTGCGCTCCCCCTCTCCAGTACTCTGGTGGTAGGGTGTGTCACTGCTATCCAGTGCGCTCCCCCTCTCCAGTACTCTGGTGGTAGGGTACATCACTGCTAGTTAGTGTGATTCAGTGCGCTCCCCCTCTCCAGTACTCTGGTGGTAGGGCGTGTCACTGCTATCCAGTGCGCTCCCCCTCTCCAGTACTCTGGTGGTAGGGTACATCACTGCTAGTTAGTGTGATTCAGTGCGCTCCCCCTCTCCAGTACTCTGGTGGTAGGGCGTGTCACTGCTAGTTAGTGTGATCCAGTGCGCTCCCCCTCTCCAGTACTCTGGTGGTAGGGCGTGTCACTGCTAGTTAGTGTGATCCAGTGCGCTCCCCCTCTCCAGTACTCTGGTGGTAGGGTACATCACTGCTATCCAGTGCGCTCCCCAGGAGTCTGTTGGGAGGTGAACCTTGTATCTGTTCTAGTAGAGTTTAAGGAGGAGTTTGTTACATCTTAGCACAGTGGTTATCTTCACTGCCACAGGAACAGCAAAGCTGTGCATTGTGGTTCTCCAAATCCTCTGATAACTCCTCACATAAATCCAATATTGCTTGTGTATTTAGTTGAAAACGACTAATAATCAGATCATCTGTTTGGTCCAAAAAACTAATAGGGGTCTGTATGATCTAGAAAAAGGTCACCTCCTCATTCTCATTATCCTCCTTCTCTCTGTCTGCACCGCAACCATTTCAAAAAAGAATCTGGTTTCAAAAGGGTAATGAATGTCTGTCTTTTAAAAATAGCGACTAAAGTTACACCAAGTAGATGCAGGTGTAACTCAGAAAGTCCTAAAAGCCTAATAACAGCCGTGTAAATGCTTTGGAAATCCCACGTAGCGGTATGTCAGCTAATTTAACTCGCCGTTAATAGCTTAAAATAGTCAGACGACTAAATCCCACCAAGCATGCGTACACGTTTGAAAATCACACACACAACAAGTCACCTGTCTAAACGACCAAAACGCTTACACCCCTTAGTCACGTACGAAAATACAAACCCTGATGTCTAAATTGGACAGCAAATGACCCAAAACCTTATTTGGAGTGTTGGGTATAGTGGAAAACAATTGTGTCCTCCAGGAGACAATTGTCCTCAGCATTTGGATTTTGACAATATAATCTCCTGTCAAACACTGTATCACTCGGAGACAATATTTTTCCACTCAGCCCCAGTCCACAGCGCTGAAGAGGGCAGTTTTGAGACCCATGGAGGTGCTCATTAAAATACAAACCCATACGGGACACCATTGAACTGTATGATGCTCAATGACTTTTTCCCCAGTTACCAAATTAAATAAATCAACTGTGCGCCACATAGTCTGTCTCAACATCACGGACAGAGCCTCTTTGCAAAAACTTCATAAAAACTACTCTTTCGGACATGGGAAATAAATATGTCAGTGCCCCAAGGTGGTCACAAAGCACTCTCTCCTGCTGTGAAAACGACATCTCTTTTTTATGTTCTGTAAAAACACGGCGGCTCGTTTTTTCTTTTTACAAGCCGATAGACTGCAGGGACACGTATAAATCATGAAGTTACAGGAAGAGATGGCATTTCCTGCCGAAATAAAAGCGCGTTCATGATTTAAAGCTGTCTGGCTTGCTATTAAAACCCTCTGCCTGTATAGTTTCCATCCTGTGTGTGCATTTCTGTATGGCAGCACAGAGCTGCGCTTGTCTGAATCCTACAGCTTGTGCAGTGGCTGTTGCTGTGTTACACACACAGCCACATTCACTGGGGAGACTGGAAATGGACATTCAACTCATTATTGTAAATGATTAAGGGAGTGATGATCAAGGCTTTATGATCCACTCACATACCAGCTCCAGACAGAAATCCTCTAGACGAGAAACAAGCGGGACGTTTATCGTCTGACTGCGGCCCAGCATATTAATTCCATTTCACTTATGAAAATATCGTAAATATTTTTATAAACTTTGCTGACTTGCTTTTTATCATTTTGTATAAAAAGCAGCACACTGTTTTAATTTGTACTGTGGAGAGTCATTGCTTCTCATCAACTTAAGTCTCAACTAATTTCATGAGCCTTCCTCTCCTTTCTCAAATGCACAAACCTGCTGGCTTGGCCGTGGGATCGGAAGATGCCCACTGACCTTCAGTTGTCCTGTGCTGTTCTGGGGAGAACTCTCTAAATTGGTGAGAAAACTAAGGGGTAAAAAGAAAAAAAAACAAGAATAGTAATGGTACTCAGAACAACAGAACAATTGCAAATATGTCATTTGAAGTTACTTGCTCTTAAATATACTCCAGTCAAAAGAGGCCAACAAGGGGGCTCCCGAGTGGTGCATCCAGTAAAAGCACTCGCTAGAGTGCAGGATGCGCTCTATAGCCTGGATGTCGCCGGTTCGAGTCCAGGCTATTCCACAGCCCCACAGCCGACCGTGGACGGGAGCTCCCAGGGGGCGGCGCTCAATTGGCCGAGCATCGCCCGGGGGGAGGGAGTGTCCTCGGCTCACCGCGCACTAGCGACCCTTGTAGTCTGGCCGGGCGCCTGCGGGCTTGCCTGTAAGCTGTCCAGAGCTGCGTTGTCCTCCGACGCTGTAGCTCTGAGGCGGCTGCACGGTGAGTCTGCAGAGTGTAAAGAAGCGGGCGGCTGATGACACACGCTTCGGAGGACAGCGTGTGTTCATCTTTGCCCCTCCCGAGTCAGCGCAGGGGTGGTAGCAGTGAGCTGAGCCTAAAATATAATTGGGCATTTCAAATTGGGGAGAAAATAATAAAAAATAATTTGCAACGACTAAGTTTATAAAAAAATAAATAAAAAAAAAAAGATGCCAACAAAAAAAAGTCTGAGTACCCTTTCCCCTCTCCCCTCCTCTCCCCTCCTCTCCTCTCCCCTCCCCTCTCCCCTCCTCTCCTCTCTCAGTGCTGTGATTGTGTCTGGCTGGTGTCTCACTCTCTCCTCTCTAATTGAGTGTCTGGGCAGTGTCTCACTCTCACTCTCTGATTGAGCGAATGAGTATCTGGGTGGTGTCTCACTCTCTCACTCTTTGATTGTGCCTGGCTGGTGTCTCACTCTCTCCTCTCTGATTGACTGTCTGGCTGCTATGGCATTGGCTCTCCTGGGTGTATTAGAGGTGCAGAGCTTCATGAAGTGGGCTCTTGACCACAGGAAACACAACGGCAACACTGTACTGCACTGCACTGCACTGCACGGTACTGCACTGCACTTTACTACACTGCACTGTTCTGTACTGTACTGCCTCCGCTCTTTTCCACTAACCAGGACAATGTGTCTGTGAGTCTGGTGTGGCTCCTGTGCTGTACTGAACTAAAATAGATAAGCAGCCCCCATTTGCACAAACATGTGGACTCTACTCCAGTTTCTTATAGCACTCAGGCTGGTTAGTTCAGGTTTCACTGCCCACATTAATTGTCCCCAATGAGTGCTTTGCTTATTATTTTCCAAAAGGACCTGTAAGAATTTAGGAACTAATATTGTAGTGACATTACCCAGCAATATATGCACTGTAAAACAAATGTCAAAGTTTAGTCTAAAATTAATTTGAGTAAAACCAGCCACCTGTAAGCATACCAGATATGAGTCGACAATATATATATAAGTCAGTTCCTGTTTGGGAGTGCTAGAAGGCGGCTGTACCCCAAGGCTTGGAAATAAAAGGAGGCTTGTGAATGGGGAGGAGGAGGAGAGGGAGGGGGGGAGGAGAGGGGGAGGAGGAGAGGGAGGGGGAGGAGGAGAGGGAGGGGGGGGGGGAGGGGGAGGAGAGGGAGGGGGGGAGGAGAGGGGGAGGAGGAGAGGGAGGGGGAGGAGAGGGGGAGGAGGAGAGGGAGGGGGGGGAGGAGAGGGGGAGGAGGAGAGGGAGGGGGGGAGGAGAGGGGGAGGAGGAGAGGGAGGGGGAGTGATGTACATTGGCTCGTTTCAAACTCTGTGTTTTTCTAGAAAATGTTAGGGAACACTGCGGGCCTTACTGCTACATAATTTAGTACACATATTAATCAAAAGAAATAAAGAAGGTACTTTGAGGGGAGATTGTTTCTCTAGGCATATCGAAGCGCATTTTTAACATAGCAATGCAATCTGTGCCAGACTAAGCTGGGGGGGGGAGAGATTTCAGGGCAAAGCGGAGGAATTTCTATAGGACTCTTCTGTAGTTCATCCATTACTTTAAACATGACCTCAGTGCTCAAGCACACAGTGTTCATTTCAGAGGTCACCCTGCTGTATGAGAAAGTCAAGCAGTCAAACATGCATTCTGTGGGACCATTCCAACGGCAGCCTAATTCCATTGGAGCTGCCCTGTGCTGCTATTGCACCTCAGTACAAGACTAGGGGTACAGAATCGGGGCCGGTCATAAAATCTGCATGAACATAATGAAGCTAACAAACTTTATAGCATAGTACTGGGCATAGTATGATGCTTAGTTTTGAGGTTTTCAAGTTAGTTAATAGCATACCTTACAAAATTACATTTTACCATATCTAAATGCATTTATGTTTAAGATTGTGTTCCGTGTGTTGATTAAAAAAACGAGTATGTTTTTGACTATTTTGGTGTTTTATTTATTTACACACTTTATTATGAATCAGAAAACACTTTAAACAGTTAAATAAATATGAATTTGTTAAGTACAGATTTGCAATTTGACCTCCTGGAGTAGATAAATAAAAAAAAAAAATCTTCCTTTTTCTATTTGGTTATATTATATAGTTCTTCTGCTCAGTATCTGGAGACGGCTGGCAGAGGGACACAGTGTTCTTCCGCTCAGTATCTGGAGATGGCTGAGATCAATAAGCTACTAACAACCAAACGAGCAAGATGGGCTGAATGGCCTCTCGTTTGTAAACTTTCTTATGTTCTAATAAAGGCCATATATGCAGCATGTTTGTTGTCATGTTGTTTGTCCCATCCAGGAATTGATTTTATTAGTACCATGTCAAAAGAAAGAAAACATGCCTGATTTGGGTCTAAAATTGGAACTGCAGGTTGTTTGAATGGACTGTCACACAGGTAATACAGCAATAACAATCTATGATGCGGAAAGGAACAGAAAAGCCAGAATTTTGCGGTGATCCCTCAATTTCCCGATTCTGGTGAAATCCACGAAATCGTGAATTAGATAGATCCCTAATTATGAGTGATAGGCAGATGGGAGATTCAGCCTGGCAATGAACAGTTTCTAAAAAAGGGACCCTATTACCAGAGGTTAATTTGTAACAATTTTGTCTGACAGGCGAGAATTATACAGTTTGCAAATGATGAACCTCTGAAAAAAAAAAAGTATTTTTTGTTGTAAAAAAGTTTTTACATAACTTGTAAAAAACAAAAACAAAAAAAAAACCTGCTTTCCTGTCTCATGAATGAAATGATGAAAGTCTACCGTAATGATATATTTTAGGCTGCAACATTACCAGTATGTTTACAACCCAAACAGCGAAAGCCAAAAACCTAGCGCTCACCCTTTAAGGTCCACACGGTTTCCAGTGGGATGCTCCTCCAGGACCAGGGTTTTTTTGGCTGTTCTTGACTGTCTTCCTATAAAAATTCACAAGAAATGTATTTTTACATAAGCATTTTGGAATTATTGTCCTTGTTTTCAGAACACTCAGGGGAACGTTATAACGTACTTCAGAACCCATAAAAGCTTCTCTCTATTTTTCAAAACTATAAACTATATTTTGGGTGGGGGGGGGGGGGGGTAAATAAATAAATAAAACGTTGAGTATTTTTTTATGATTATGTATTCCACTTAGTGTTTTCAAAGAGATAAATGTATAAAGGCATGTTATTCTATGACCGGAGTGACCTTACATTACTCCCTGAAAGTTTTGTTGAATTGAAATATTGATGTTTGGGCAAATTACAAGACATTGTTTCACCCGAGTGATGTTGTGATGCTTTTCTGTCTTTGAAATTCATCACAAAATACTACTGATTTTCCACTCCAGGATATTTTTCAAAAACGTAATTTGTTTTTAAAAATGATTATTCAGTGGACTTGAATTGACGTTGTTATTGAATTCTTTTACCTGAAGGGCCTTGTCGCAGGTGACGCCTAAAACACTCCCTGAAACTGTTGAAACATTTTGAAATATGGGCAAAATACCAGACATTCTTTCACCTGAGTGAAGAAAAAACAAACATCAATACATGGTTTAGAACATTTATTTAAAAAATAAATAATACTGAGAGCACCTCTATTATGTCAAATAAACCTGATTCACTCGAATCAGACGGCAGATTTTCTGCCAACAATGATTCATCTAATCGTCTTGCGATCTTGAAATGCAATTCTGTAGAGTGGAAACACTGATATTATTGTGTGCATGTCAATTTCTGTACGTAAACACAGAATATCTATTATCAAAGCAGCATTTTACAAACAGCAAGAACAGAATCAACAGTGCTAAATACATTACAAAATGCGATTATAAGCAAACATAGTACAATTGCAAAGTCATAATGAATGTTTATTCTCAGGATCTTTATCAGCAATAATGGACGTGACTCTCAATTATTTTCTCAAAATAAATAATTCCTAAATAAAATAATAGTTCTTCATTCCATTATTGTCAGTAATAATGAAAAACAATTGTAACTGATATCAGTTTGGTTCATGAAACAGTAGCTGCTTAATTTCACTGGTTTCTTGATATTTGTAAATGTTGTAAAACACATATAATATTAAACGCATGAGACAGAATCTAAAATAATTAGAAGTCGAATGCATCAGATTTACAGGGTTCTTCCATTCCTCTAATGTTTTCTTTCTGCATGTGGCTGAAAGCTTTCTCCGCCTTTTAAAATGTAAATGCACCTCTCAGTGGTGCTGCACGAAAAAAAAAAAACTGTCAGGGAGTGAGATTCAATACAAACAATCACAGGCCCAGTGTGGCTGTGTTAACACGATCACGGTCCTTAAAGGGTTACAGCAGTGTCTTCACTCCTGTTCATCAGGTAAGTCGACATGCCACTGGTATTGTCAAAGATTATGCTAAAACACGGCTAGGAAAGGTGGGCATGCAGCTACCGACACAAACAATAAAACACGAAGCTCCGATCCACAAGCAGAGGAGAACTTGAAGCATAGAGCTGCTGTAAATCCAGGTCAGATATCGGATCTAGAAACAAACATGCTCTCCCTCTTCCTTAATTATAAGATCCAGTACCTTTCTGTTTACAAACGAACCCCTGCTTGTAACAGAGCCTCAGCCTCTTGTAGATGAACCCCTGCTTGTAACACAGCATCACACTCTTGTTATAGATGAACCCCTGCTTGTAACACAGCCTCACACTCTTGTTGTAGATTAACCCCTGCTTGTAACACAGCCTCACACTCTTGTAAATGAACCCCTGCTTGTAACACAGCATCACACTCTTGTTATAGATGAACCCCTGCTTGTAACACAGCCTCACACTCTTGTTGTAGATGAACCCCTGCTTGTAACACAGCCTCACACTCTTGTAAATGAACCCCTGCTTGTAACACAGCCTCACACTCTTCTAGTAGATGAACCCTGCTTGTAACACAGCCTCACACTCTTGTAAATGAACCCCTGCTTGTAACACAGCCTCACACTCTTCTAGTAGATGAACCCCTGCTTGTAACACAGCCTCACACTCTTGTAGATGAACCCCTGCTTGTAACACAGCCTCACACTCTTGTAGATGAACCCCTGCTTGTAACACAGCCTCACACTCTTGTTGTAGATGAACCCCTGCTTGTAACACAGCCTCACACTCTTGTTGTAGATGAACCCCTGCTTGTAACACAGCCTCACACTCTTGTTGTAGATGAACCCCTGCTTGTAACACAGCCTCACACTCTTGTTGTAGATGAACCCCTGCTTGTAACACAGCCTCACACTCTTGTTGTAGATGAACCCCTGCTTGTAACACAGCCTCACACTCTTGTTGTAGATGAACCCCTGCTTGTAACACAGCCTCACACTCTTGTTGTAGATGAACCCCTGCTTGTAACACAGCCTCACACTCTTGTTGTAGATGAACCCCTGCTTGTAACACAGCCTCACACTCTTGTTGTAGATGAACCCCTGCTTGTAACACAGCCTCACACTCTTGTTGTAGATGAACCCCTGCTTGTAACACAGCCTCACACTCTTGTTGTAGATGAACCCCTGCTTGTAACACAGCCTCACACTCTTGTTGTAGATGAACCCCTGCTTGTAACACAGCCTCACACTCTTGTTGTAGATGAACCCCTGCTTGTAACACAGCCTCACACTCTTGTTATAAATGAACCCCTGCTTGTAACACAGCCTCACACTCTTGTTGTAGATGAACCCCTGCTTGTAACACAGCCTCACACTCTTGTTGTAGATGAACCCCTGCTTGTAACACAGCCTCACACTCTTGTTGTAGATGAACCCCTGCTTGTAACACAGCCTCACACTCTTGTTGTAGATGAACCCCTGCTTGTAACACAGCCTCACACTCTTGTTGTAGATGAACCCCTGCTTGTAACACAGCCTCACAGGTCTGGTCACCAAGAAACCAAGACCTTCCATTAAACTAAGAACTAGAAACACTCAATAGTACTACACAGAGAACAAAACTGGAAGAAAGTTAATTAATTCAATATCAAACTTTTCAACTACAAGACATTGGTAAAGACTTCTAGTTCAAATGTTTGCCATTGAATAAAGTTTATTTTATTTTATGTAAAACATATAGTAAAAATGGGCTTTACTGAAGTCAAAGTGAGATGAAGAAGAAAACAAAAAGATAATCAGAAAAACATCAAGAGGCTTGTGAGATCAACAGCAAAACAATGTGAGTTCATGTTTTCATTATTTATTTCTTAGCAGACGCCCTTATCCAGGGCGACTTGCAATTGTTACAAGATATCACATTATCTTTACATACAATTATATATATATATATTTTTTTTTTTTTACACATTATTTTTACATACAATTACTCATTTATACAGTTGGGTTTTTACTGGAGCAATTGAGGTAAAGTACCTTGCTCAAGGATACAGCAGCATCCCTCACCTGGGATTGAACCCACAACCCTCTGGTCAAGAGTCCAGAGCCCTAACCATTACTCCACACGGTGCCTCAGAAAGTTTACTTTACTTTCCCATTGATTTTTGCATAATTTCCTCAGTAACATTTTTCTTCAAAAAAGGGAAGTGTGACTTCATAATAAAATAGCAGTCTCTTCCTGCCTGACTTCCTGCCTGACTTCCTGCCTGCGCTCCATAGGCAATTTTGACATCACTCTAGCTGTGAGAAGCTTGCACTCTGATTGGCCCCTGACAAATGCTGCAGGACATGCAGCGCTCTCAAAGATCCCCCTTCACAAACACTGCAGGACATGCAGCGCTCTCAAAAATCCCCCTTCACAAACACTGCAGGGCATGCAGCCCTCTCAAAGATCCCCCTTCACAAACACTGCAGGACATGCAGCCCTCTCAAAGATCCCCCTTCACAAACACTGCAGGACATGCAGCCCTCTCAAAGATCCCCCTTCACAAACACTGCAGGACATGCAGCCCTCTCAAAGATCCCCCTTCACAAACACTGCAGGACATGCAGCGCTCTCAAAGATCCCCCTTCACAAACACTGCAGGACATGCAGCCCTCTCAAAGATCCCACTTCACAAACACTGCGGACATGCAGCGCTCTCAAAGATCCCCTTCACAAACACTGCAGGGCATGCAGCGCTCTCAAAGATCCCCCTTCACAAACACTGCAGGGCATGCAGCGCTCTCAGAGATCCCCCTTCACAAACACTGCAGGACAGGCAGCCCTCTCAAAGATCCCCCTTCACAAACACTGCAGGGCATGCAGCGCTCTCAAAGATCCCCCTTCACAAACACTGCAGGACATGCAGCGCTCTCAAAGATCCCCCTTCACAAACACTGCAGGGCATGCAGCGCTCTCAAAGATCCCCCTTCACAAACACTGTTATCTTCTGTCAGCTTGTGCTCTGACAGGATGGGTGACAGTGTCAAACTAATACAGCAGAACCAGATATCCATTTTATTAATATGAAATCATTCAATATTTAGCTTACTTGAATATCCCCAGTTTACTCCAAAATGCATAAAACTCTTTAAGCCTGAGTTACTTTTATATTAAACAGCAGTGTATTCTGTAAATGGCTAGCTTCAAAAAGTGCTGAAATGCTTTTAGAGCAACAGAAATATTTAATCAAAACATTATTTAATTAGTATGTAATTTATTTAAAATTCCATAAATTAGTTGCTTTATCAAATAAAGGTGTTGGAGTTGGTTCGGAAGCTTCAAATAGGCTTATTTTCAATATTAATAAAACTGGCATCTGATTTTTAATACTAGATTTTTTTGTCTTGACATCACTACTTTTACTAATTTACTAATTTTGTGGTCCTGTGATGAGCTGATGGGAGTCCCGTCTGTAATTCGACCTCCCGACAGTAGGCGGTGCTGAGCCAGGATTTCATTTAATTCATTTACTTTAAATCTGACAGAGTAAATCGACAATGGATAATTGCAAAGCATACGACATGGTTTATTTAGATTTCCACAAAGCTTTTGACAAAGTCCTGCATAAAAGATTAATTCTCAAACTGAACTCAGTAGGGATTCAAGGAAATGCATGCACATGGATTAGGGATTGGTTAACATGTAGAAAACAGAAAGTACTGATTAGAGGAGAAACCTCAAAATGGAGCGAGGTAACCAGTGGTGTACCACAGGGATCAGTATTAGGTCCTCTGCTATTCCTAATCTACATTAATGATTTAGATTCTGGTATAGTAAGCAAACTTGTTAAATTTGCAGACGACACAAAAATATGAGGAGTGGCAAACACTGTTGCAGCAGCAAAGGTCATTCAAAATGATCTAGACAGCATTCAGAACTGGGCAGACACATGGCAAATGAAATTTAATAGAGAAAAGTGTAAAGTATTGCATGCAGGCAATAAAAATGTGCATTATAAATATCATATAGGAGATACTGAAATTGAAGAAGGCAACTATGAAAAAGACCTAGGAGTTTATGTTGACTCAGAAATGTCTTCATCTAGACAATGTGGGGAAGCTGTAAAAAAGGCCAACAAGATGCTCGGATATATTGTGAGAAGTGTTGAATTTAAATCAAGGGAAGTAATGTTAAAACTTTACAATGCATTAGTAAGACCTCATCTAGAATATTGTGTTCCGTTCTGGTCACCTCGTTACAAAAAGGATATTGCTGCTCTAGAAAGAATGCAAAGAGGAGCAACCAGAATTATCCCGGGTTTAAAAGGCATGTCGTATGCAGACAGGCTCAAAAGAATTGAATCTATTCAGTCTTGAACAAAGAAGTCTACGCGGTGATCTGATTCAAGCATTCAAAATCCTAAAAGGTATAAACAATGTCGACCCAGGGGACTTTTTTGACCTGAACAAAGAAACAAGGACCATGGGTCACAAATGGAGATTAGATAAAGGGGCATTCAGAACAGAAAATAGGAGGCACATTTTTACATAGAGAATTGTGAGGGTCTGGAACCAACTCCCCAGTAATGTTGTTGAAGCTGACACTCTGGGATCCTTCAAGAAGCTGCTTGATGGGATTCTGGGATCAATAAGCTACTAACAACCAAACGAGCAAGATGGGCCACATGGTCTCCTCTCGTTTGTAAACGTTCTTATGATCTTATGAGGAAGCAGACCTGTTTTGGGACAGGATTGTTTATTACTTCTTTCACCATCACCCGCCCTCACCTAACCCTGTTAGTAAATATCAAATAAAACTTTCAAAACTGTATTGAACTTGAGTTTGTTCTTTGCACCAACACCATCTTGCCCTCGGTCACCCACAGGTCCCCATGTGGCTCCACTGGTAAAGACACGACCCGTGGTGTGCAGGGTGAGTCACAGACAGGAGAGCGTAGGTCCTGTCCAGGTGTCTGGTGAGCTCAAAGCTGACACCTGCAGGGCTTAGTCCTCCTGGGACCAGAGGCCGCTCCCTGACCCTTACTTCTGTTGTGGGGAAAACAGGGTAGATTAATGTGTCACTCTAACATTGCCTGCCTGTTGGGTTCAGTATCACCTGCTGCTGAGCCATCCATAATGTTGCTCTGACTGTCTGAGTCACAGCAGCTTCCCGGTGGAACTGGCTGCCCAGTGGTATACGTGATGCAGACATCATTTTATTTATTTCATTCATTCAAATTTCTCCTGCCAGGATAGACTCTCGAGTTGCAACAACTTATTTCCGAGGGTGTCCCGGATCCATCAAACAAACACTCAGTTGCAACAGTTACCCCTGCAGACACACCATGCACGATAAACAAGTACAGCAGAGACAGGACACTTGAAATGGCACAAACCCTGCAGCGAGCGGAGGGAGTTAACACGATACTTACTGAAGTGGGCTCTTTACAGGTGCTGCCGCTAGGGTACCAGCAATGGTAGCCCTAGTGCCAGATTTAATAAAGAAAACTTTAAAAGTTTGCCACACAAGGCGAGCGCTAGCCTCACTAAAAGAGACGTCCCGCTCCAGGAACCTACTACACTACGAAACCCTCTCTATACTGGTTGGGATCAACATCCCCTAAACTAAGCAAAGTCCCGGCCTCCCAGTGACTCCAGGTCTTTACGACGGTCCTGGCTGGGCAGAGCCTTCACAGGCACCGTCTTGCAGTTGAAGGAGTGGACGCTCTCCTCCTTGATGTAAACAAAGCGCCCGTCTGTGTAGCATGGCGGTGCAGTCACTTCAAGCTGTGGCGTAGATGCCTCTTGTTCCGCGCAGCCTCCCAGGGCACGCCCCCCCCAGCCAATCCAGACCTCCCAGTCAGCTCCACGCCGGACGAGCATAGCTACACAATTGGTTGTCTAGCAACGCGTCTCCTGTCACGCATCCCAGCTGCACACATCTGCTCAAGAACCAGCGACAGGGTCCTCCATGTCACACATGCGTACAGTTTGTAGTTTATCTGCAATTTAAGCTACAGTACTGGAAAAAAAGCATTCACAGTTCTGTACTGCTCTGCATTTAAATGGTATTTAAAGGACAGTCATGAGGCTGACTTACAATTAAACTTTTTTTCACGAGGGAATGGAGTGTGTTTTTAGTATTGCTCCACAAAGCAGCACCCCCAGTTAGCAGGATTTGTGACCAGCTGGTTTTAGCATGTGCTTTTGGGACATTTTTAATAACCGTTCGACTGTATGCAAGCTTCTAATGCATTCCACCTACTAACCGATTCTCGTGAGATTGCAAACGTTTAAAACAAAACCTGGACCACTGGAGGTACTTGAGGGACGGGGATGAAAACCATTATCCTGAGAAGAAACGCTACAGTTGCCTGCAGTTCTACAGAATCCCCACTGGAGGCCGCCCCTGAGTTGCATCAGGTCGCGCTGCTGCTGTGTTGGCAGTCTGACAGGTGGCAGCGGAGTCTCGTTTCATCGGAACACGAGGAGCACAGTGAACAAGCCCCACATTATAGGAGCTCCCAGCCACATACACACCACCTCCGAGCCACAAACCCGAAACACACCCAACATCAATACATTTTGACATTTGTACATTTTTTTTATTAAACATATTTTCAGACATCAGAACTGTCTTTCAGTGGTCCTATAATAAAACAGAGGGCTGTGTTTCTCAAAGGCATTTCTGGGCTTGAGCCCTGGACTCCCACGGGAGTCTGTTAAAAATCATGAAGGAGTCTTTATGGACCTGGCCTGTGATAGCAAGCGTCAAGGAGCTCTATTCATGGGTATATTCTATAGTACGGGCAGGACCCATGCACAGCACTCGGGCTGTGGCCACTTTATTAGGGAGGCTTACATGTCATAAATCACACCTGAAAGGTGAGTTAACAATCAGACTGTTTGTCCCTCCCTGACCCTGAATACTGCCTTGCCCTTTAAAACTGTGTATCGATTCTCCACTGTGAAGAGCTTTGGGACATCTACAGCTATCTGCATCACCTAGAATTTTAGGATAATTAGATTATTTGACATTGTATATATCTATATAACCTTAATTTAGGTCAAGTCCAGTATTTCATGTTAGATTTTGAAATGTCACATTGTTCTATTTTTGTCAGTTCTGCCTTTGCTATTGCACTTGTCCCATACGACAAACCTTATTTACTACAGCTTTATCTTTTTATTATTTATTTCTCAGCAGACACCCTTATCCAGGGCGACTTACAATTGTTACAAGATATCACATTATTTTTACATACAATTACATATTTTTTTTACACATTATATTTACATACAATTTCCCATTTATACAGTGGGGTTTTGTCTGCTGTCTGTCTGTCTGGTGCCTGTCTGTCTGTCTGTCTGTCTGTCTGTCTGTCTGTCTGTCTGTCTGCCTGTCTGTCTGCTGCCTGTCTGCCTGTCTGCCTGTCTGTCTGTCTGTCTGTCTGTCTGTCTGTCTGTCTGTCTGTCTGCCTGTCAGTCTGTCTGTCTGCCTGTCTGGTGCCTGTCTGTCTGCCTGTCTGTCTGTCTGTCTGTCTGTCTGGTGCCTGTCTGCCTGTCTGTCTGTTTGTCTGTTTGTCTGTCTGTCTGCCTGTCTGTCTGTCTATCTGTCTGTCTGTCTGTCTAGTGCCTGTCTGTCTGGTGCCTGTCTGCCTGTCTGTCTGTCTGGTGTCTGTCTGCCTGTCTGTCTGTCTGGTGTCTGTCTGTCTGTCTGTCTGTCTGTCTGGTGCCTGTCTGCCTGTCTGTCTGTCTGTGTGGTGCCTGGCTGTCTGCTGCCTGTCTGTCTGTCTATCTGTCTGTCTGTCTAGTGCCTGTCTGTCTGGTGCCTGTCTGCCTGTCTGTCTGTCTGGTGTCTGTCTGTCTGTCTGTCTGTCTGGTGCCTGTCTGTCTGTCTGTCTGTCTGGTGCCTGTCTGTCTGTCTGGTGCCTGTCTGTCTGTCTGTCTGTCTGTCTGGTGCCTGTCTGTCTGTCTGTCTGTCTGGTGCCTGTCTGCCTGTCTGGTGCCTGTCTGTCTGTCTGTCTGTCTGTCTGTCTGGTGCCTGTCTGTCTGTCTGGAGAGCCGCAGGGGGTTCTGGTTTTCATTTCACCTGGGTTCTCAGTTACTTCATGAGCCAATTGTTTTCGAATTGGTCAACACTAACACTTGATCCAGGTCCATTGCTGATTTAAAGCTGCCCAGAAAACCTGCAGGATTTGGCTCTCCAGGACCAGGGTTGGCCACCCCTGCACTAGTGAATGGTATTAAAATGGGAGCGACGGCCATACAGCAATATAACCGGCTCCGCGGTATAAAGCTGTGCTGCTGCTTCTGTTAGGAAATGATTCTCTAGCCGTTCATCTCAAGTATCTGTGAAAATTTACAGAATAGTATAGAGTAAGAATTAGCAATGAAGTGTTTAATCACAATTTGATTAAATGTAAGTGTGACCTACAATCTTAAGGATGTGCAGACAGACCAACACCACCCTATACCCCTAGAATCATATATTCTCAAAAAGTAATGCTGCAAAATGTTAATACCAACTTTCATGACAATTACATAAACTGTTCTCCAGATAAATGCAAAAGGTGTGACATACAAACGTCAGCACGTCCGCCTCCACTGTCTCCCCTCGCAGAGGATTTCATCACCAGCGGGGATACTGAAGTACGAGGAGGGGCTGGTAACACAGCACTCTTATTCGCTGCCTCTCAGGTCTGACACCTCTGGAGACCCAGGTTCCAATCCGGCTGCTCACAAGTGTAATGAGTTTGGAGGTCTCAACCTTATCCCCAGTGTAATTCCATCACCAAAGAGACAGCAAACACCTGGGCACAATCAGACTGTGAGCTGAGTCTCTGGCTGGGTCAGTCTGCTGATCAGATCAGAGACACACTGTAAGTTGAGTCTCTGGCCGGGTCAGTCTGCTGATCAGATCAGAGGCAATCAGACTGTGAGCTGAGTCTCTGGCTGGGTCAGTCTGCTGATCAGATCAGAGACACACTGTGAATTGAGTCTCTGGCCGGGTCAGTCTGCTGATCAGATCAGAGACACACTGTGAGCCGAGTCTCTGGCTGGGTCAGTCTGCTGATCAGATCAGAGACACACTGTGAGCTGAGTCTCTGGCTGGGTCAGTCTGCTGATCAGATCAGAGACACACTGTGAGTTGAGTCTCTGGCCGGGTCAGTCTGCTGATCAGATCAGAGACACACTGTGAGTTGAGTCTCTGGCTGGGTCAGTCTGCTGATCAGATCAGAGACACACTGTGAGTTGAGTCTCTGGCCGGGTCAGTCTGCTGATCAGATCAGAGACACACTGTGAGCCGAGTCGCTGGCTGGGTCAGTCTGCTGATCAGATCAGAGACACAGTCCTCATCCTGGTCATGTGACTTTCTCATTTGGGGGACTCGTTTTAAAAAACAAATGTATATTTATATTCATATTTAGGAGTGTATTTGATTTACAGCAGCAATTTAAGAAATGTTTCATGAAGGGCTATTTTTTGAAAGCTTGTTTTGTTTAATTAAATTAAGTTTGCAATTCCTGAAACCTTTTATTGAACAGTCTGAGTGGAACTGCCATTAGGTCTGGCTTACAGTACAAAAGTAATGGATAAACTATAACACATGTTTTTGAAAAAGAGTGGATTTAGTTTCAAGATGTGTTTCTGGGAAACGTGTCTGGTTTGCTTGCATTCCCCGTGGGTAGTTTTTGCAGTAGAGACGCTGCATGCTGCCCTGTTTGAATTGCATTGATCTGTTAACACATTGATACAGTTATTAACAGAGCGACGATGTACAGGATGAAGTGCTCAGTGCACAGTGCAGACTGTAGCAGGGTGAAGGTAAGAAAGTGGGGTAAAACCTGGCCTCCCAACAGGTGGTGACGCTGGAGCAATTGACCCGCATACCTTAAGTACAGCGGCGGCTTGTGGCAGCCATCTTGGGAAGGACAATCACACAGGTGTTTTCGAGTTGCACATTCGGCAAAGCCAGAGTTTTTTCATGGACACAATCGACTAACAATTGGTCATGGAGGCTTACCGGGGGTGTGGCTTGGAGCATAAAAGGGAACTGTGTTGATCAGCGAGGGAGTTGTGCTTGGGGAGACAGACGGGGGAATGCTACCTGGAAGGACCTGCTGTGCTGTTGCTGTGCTGTGCTGTGGTGTGCTATGCTGTGTTTACACCAGACTTGTGCTCCCAGGGTTCCAGAAAGCAGGAGAGCGTGGACACTGGGAGTGGAGCTCTTTTGGACGGAGAAGAGAACAGTGCCACGACGAATCTACCAGGGAATGGGGCACTAGCACCTGGGTGAGAGCAGCAGGAGGTGGGCGTTTCCTTCCTGCCAGGGGCGAACAGTATGTGGGGTTGGGGTGAATGGGACTGTGGGGTACCTTGTGTTGTGTGATCATGGATACACAGTATCACTTTGTTGCACCAGATACAGTGACTTTGTTCCACACTCCACCCAGGGACCCAGACAATGTAATATTTCAATATAGATCACATCCCATAATGCTAAGCAACATATTGAAGTGTTTTAAAGATGATGTTCACGTTAAGCAATGGATGCAAAGTAGAAAGCATTACCAGGCCTCTCTGTAAGCCATAACCCCGCTGCAACCTGCAGCAGTGGGTGGTTATCCATTCCCATGCAGGCTGTGTTACAGTTCAAACGTGTTTTAAACAAAAGGGCTCCAGTGTAGAGGCAGGGTAAGATCAGAGATGATGTTATTTATTAAGAATAGTGTTCAAGAACACAGATCAAACCACACTGGCCTGCACATGTTTCAGTGTTTGGGACAATGGTGCCCCTGCCTGGCCAAACCCCTGTACTGCAGTGAAATGAGCCAGTAAACTGCGGAGGGAGGAAAGAGAATTCTGTTCAGGAACACTCTGGATTGGAGCATCACAAACGAAACAGCAGATTCAGATACGTTACCAGCTGAAGCAATGAGTGCCACAAAATCTCCACTGTAAGTGTGTAATCCTGTCCCCCCCCCCGTCCCCCCCATGCTTTTCCCATGGTTGTACTACCCATTTACTATCATTTACCATGGTTTGCAATCATTTTAATACGCTTTACAAAACCTCTCTGTGCTTTACAATGCTTCCCCATGCTTTACCAGACCTCTCTGTGCTTTACAATGCTTCCCTGTGCTTTACCATACCTCTCTGTGCTTTACAATGCTTCCCTATGCTTTACCATTAACTTTCACTGTTAATATAGACCACATCTCATGATGCTAAGCAACACACTGACGCGCTCTAAAGATGGGCTCACAATAAAAAAAAAACAGATGGAAAGTAGAAAGAATGACCTTAAAATGAGCAAACGCGCAAAATCTGGCATACATGCGCAATCGACAAGGTAATATACTCTATTGACATGATGCAAGGTATCAAAAGTCAAGTTGCCTTGAAAATATGTATGATTGCATTAAATATTGCGCTATCACGACATCTCTGAGAACCGCATCTAATCTACCACCTTCATTACCATGGCACAGTCCCTGTTTGCTATGAATGTCAGCAAGGTGCGATGTGACCATTTCACCAGCAGAGGGCACCTGTAATACAAAACTCACAGCTCTGATTAAAAATACAACATACCCCCAAACCTTCACTTTACCCTGCGCGTGTGACCCCTGGGGAATGTACCAGATAGCAGGATAAGAGCTGTTGATATCAATATGCATGCGCTACACCCAATGTGCTAAATCCACTAGTGTGAAAAACAGACAGCAGTGTTGCAGTATTGCTCATTTTTCCAAGTAAGGGGATCCAGCGTGGCCAGTATAAACCCTGACAGGAATTCCCAACATGTCGATGTCTCTGGAAACGTCTGGACAGCCCCACAGTTTACTGCCCTGCCTGGCTTCATTATAGAGCTGCTTCATTGTTTGTATTACTGTCAGACTGATCCCAAGCAATGTGAAGTGTGATCTACAGAGGCAATGTGTTATAGATGCACTGGGATATTGTAGATGTTGTAAAGTGTATTTAAATCTCATGTATCAATGGCAAGCTTGTAGATCAGTGATCTCATTGCAGGTGCTGTCTGGTGGCTCAGTGTGCTTCTACGATGTCACAGTGACATCACGAGCCCCGGCAGAATTACAGCCTGTGGATTCAGTTTCATCGGCTGCTGCTTGCACTGTGTAATCCTCCCCAATCAACCTGGAAACAGGAGACCTGGGAAACAGCAGCATTCCACTTCAATCCAGGAGGAGATAGAGAG
Source organism: Acipenser ruthenus (assembly GCF_902713425.1). NCBI lineage: Eukaryota > Metazoa > Chordata > Actinopteri > Acipenseriformes > Acipenseridae > Acipenser > Acipenser ruthenus. The sequence goes on from NC_081211.1 coordinate 9,255,827, forward strand.
AGAGAGAGAGAGAGAGAGAGAGAGAGAGAGAGAGAGAGAGAGAGAGAGAGAGAGAGAGAGAGAGAGAGAGAGAGAGAGAGAGAGAGAGAGAGAGAGAGAGAGAGAGAGAGAGAGAGAGAGAGAGAGAGAGAGAGAGAGAGAGAGAGAGAGAGAGCGAGCACACTGCAATCCTGACCAGAACACCCCCTGCTCGACAGTCCTGAGCCTCTCTCAAACAGGCTGACTTGTGGTGGGTTTTTTGTTTTTAAGTAGACTGATGTCCACTGTGGGATCATCCGAGAGCCAAACTCAATCCACCTGTGACCTGTGCTTGTTTTGATCCCAGACCTCCAAGGGGGGATGCTATTAATTCAGCCAGCTGAGCCCGCTTGGGAATGTAGCTCATCCTTCCTGGGCTTTGTTCCATCACACAAGGTGGTGTCACCATGGAGATGCTCGGGCTCACTGCACTGTTCTGCGGTCACAATAGAGCAGAAAACAGACCTGAGCCGTATCAAAGCCATGTAAACGGGGGTAAAAGAGGTCAGACTAGAATTTCAATGATTTACATGAGGCAGAAGAAATTTAAATATTTATATAGTTCATCTAGCTTTAGAGAAGGGGAAGCAAGTATTTCTATTATTAATTCATAATGATTGGGTTCAGGAAATATTTAAAGGGCAGATAGTCCAGCAGCACCCTGGTAATGTGTTACAATGAATTAGCTTGAAGGGCAAATACTGCAGGGGGTAAGAGTGCTCGGTCTGTGCACAGAAGCCCTGTGGATGAGTTCAGCCTGCAAGCAGCCGCCAGCATTTTTCGCTGGACCAATAGTAAACCTGCACCAGAATGAAGATTTCCAGGGAAACTGCAGTCCAGTCCTCATTACACAGCAGCTCATCCGGTCCTCATTGCACAGCAGCTCATCTAGTTCTCATTGTACAGCAGCTCATCCAGTCCTCATTGCACAGCAGCTCATCCAGTCCTCATTGCACAGCAGCTCATCCAGTCCTCATTGCACATTAAAATCTATACAATGCTGGCACAAACGTGTGGGAGAAGCGGTTAATTTAAATCTGTTGCATATTTTTAAACAGGAGAAGATTTTCTATTCAGGGATACTAAGATATTTCATGAGAAAGCAGTCTGAGTGAAGTTATCTGGCAACAGACTCCCCATCCCCAGTTGTTCTGCTTCCCTAGAAAAAGGAGAACATTTTGGGGGACCATTCTACTTGTGAGATGTCTTGCTCATTAAAACATTTAGCATATTTTTAAAGAGATGATTATCTATTCACAGATACCAGGGTATTTAGTGAGTAAGGGGTCTATATGCAGTGTGGAGGGTTATCTATTCAGGGATGCAGCGAGGAAAGGGAATACATCCTGTGAAGACCTGTTCCTCTGTTCCAGTCCTTGAGGATCATGTGATCATTGTGGGCAGTGTGGATACTGCAGTAACAGCACACACTGGTAGGTATTTCATTGCGATTGCAATGCTGCAGTGTTGAGCTGCTGGCTGTGTCGGAGAGGCTCGGCCACGCTCCTGTTGCAGCGCATGTTCAGTAATTACTGCTGGCCTCAGGTGACGGGCAAGGTGATTAATCTCAGATTGGAGGGCTGGCTGCCGCAGACTCTGCTGTGTTCAACATCAGCCTTCTCGCGCTGCCTGTGGAAAGCATTGATTTCTCCTGTGATTAATGGAACAGCATGGGTTGGAGACGCCTGCACTATGCTGTAGGTACAGCACACATTGCAATGATTACAAACACAAAACTATTTGCAAACACAGTGCTGTGTTCTGTATGCCAGTTTGTGCTACATCCCCAGAGTATTCTAAGTCTGTACAGCAACGTGCTTCCAATGCGGTTGTCATGCATGAAAGATGAACATTAATTGAAATAGAGTTCTTCCATTACTTACATTGCTTAGAACACTCAATAAAACATGTGTTTCAAATTGGTCTGCCTTTCTCAGCGTCTTCTTTGGAAAAATGAAATGCATGCTAAGCTGGAAGGTCTACATTGACATACAGTAGTTTCTATTAGTTTTACCTGAAAGAACATTCTGCAGGATGAACCATGGCCCTCATATATTCTTCTATTAGAATAATCAACTGCATCACAGCACTGAAACAGGTTGACTGCACATTTCTACATGTGGAAATATGGGTTGTTTCATTAATAAAAAACAAAAGTAATATTTGTATATTATTTACCAGTAGGCCACTTCATGTAATCTTTAACAAAACTTTTCATCCTTTTACAGGATCGGTCTGCTGCCCACGGAGACCTTGATCTGCAAGAACCCATGCTAGCGACAGCAGAAGGAATGGAGGTTTCCAGGGAACCCGCTGGTCGTCCTCTCTGAGCCGGATCTAGCTCTACGCTGGGATTCCTCAATAAGACTGAAAACAGTTTTAAAAAGTGTAGGTTGTTAATGTAACAGGTAAGTATACTATGCTAAGTGCCCTTTTATGAAAGCCAGTCCTTGGTTCTTGGTTTTCCATTTTGTTGTTCTTTGTCAGGTGAATTGGCTGGGAATCCTCACGACTGTGTGTTTGAGCAAAAACAAGGCAACCACTCATGATCACTGTGTGTGTTACCTGGGATCTGAGTGCTCAGCATAGGGATTCATTTAGGGGATTAATCCCTGGAAAGTATATCTGAGTGTGTGTCAGGGAGAAGGTTCCTGGAGCGGGACCTCCCTTTAGTGGGAGCAGCGCTCGGCCGGTGCTTGGCCAGCTTTTGTTTTATTAGCTGTTTTTTCTCGCTGTGTTTTGTTTTGACTTTTTGTATTTATTACACTGTCCTTTCATCCTAGCTCTACCATTGTTGGTACCCTAGTGGCGGCCACCTACCACTGCAACTGCCATTAATCGTCTAGCCCTTTGCGGTCCTATGTCGGACCTGGTCCGACATTGCAATTTTCCCTTTCCGACATCATCAAAAAGACCCAAAAAACAGGTCTCTAGTCGTTTTTTCACCGGAAAAAGCCGAGAAATCCATTCAATGGCCGAATGAGATCGACAGGAGCCGAGAGAAGCCGAAAAAAAAGGGGGCGTATCTCATGAATACAGATAGCCCCGACACCACATAGATAACACGGACATAAACAAACAAGATAGCTGCTTCTGCATCCAGCGCTCAAAGAATATCACAGACATTTGCAGAGCTTTTTTTAGATGTTATAGTAATAAAATAATGACTTGGATCGCATTATTGAGGAGTTTGGTGATAAAACGAGTGATCAGGAGATGATTTATCGGTATGCACTACTATGAAGAGGTATGTGAAAAATACAGAGAACACGGGATGGGTCGGGGCTGGAGATGCAGTACTGAGTGTACTGTTGATATGCAGTGCCTTTTAAACCTATTTTACTGTGAAAAAAAATACTTTTAAACAACGCATCTAAAATAAACTGCGTGTGTGAAAATAAATAACAAGCTATCCACAGGTCTCTTCAAGATAACAAGATATCCACAGGTCTCTCCTAACAGGATAACAAGCTATCCACAGGTCTCTTCAAGATAACAAGATATCCACAGGTCTCTCCTAACAGGATAACAAGCTATCCACAGGTCTCTTCAAGATAACAAGCTATCCACAGGTCTCATCTTCAAGATAACAAGCTATCCACAGGTCTCTTCAAAATAACAAGCTATCCACAGGTCTCTTCTACAAGATAACAAGCTATCCACAGGTCTCTTCAAAATAACAAGCTATCCACAGGTCTCTTCTACAAGATAACAAGCTATCCACAGGTCTCTCCTAACAGGATAACAAGCTATCCACAGGTCTCATCTTCAAGATAACAAGCTATCCACAGGTCTCTTCTACAAGATAACAAGCTATCCACAGGTCTCTTCTACAAGATAACAAGCTATCCACAGGTCTCTCCTAACAGGATAACAAGCTATCCACAGGTCCCTTCAAGATAACAAGCTATCCACAGGTCTCTTCAAGATAACAAGCTATCCACAGGTCTCTCCTAACAGGATAACAAGCTATCCACAGGTCTCATCTTCAAGATAACAAGCTATCCACAGGTCTCTCCTAACAGGATAACAAGCTATCCACAGGTCTCATCTTCAAGATAACAAGCTATCCACAGGTCTCATCTTCAAGATAACAAGCTATCCACAGGTCTCTTCAAAATAACAAGCTATCCACAGGTCTCTTCTACAAGATAACAAGCTATCCACAGGTCTCTTCTACAAGATAACAAGCTATCCACAGGTCTCTTCAAGATAACAAGCTATCCACAGGTCTCTTCAAGATAACAAGCTATCCACAGGTCTCATCTTCAAGATAACAAGCTATCCACAGGTCTCTTCAAAATAACAAGCTATCCACAGGTCTCTTCTACAAGATAACAAGCTATCCACAGGTCTCTTCTTCAAGATAACAAACTATCCACAGGTCTCATCTTCAAGATAACAAGCTATCCACAGGTCTCTCCTAACAGGATAACAAGCTATCCACAGGTCTCATCTTCAAGATAACAAGCTATCCACAGGTCTCTCCTAACAGGATAACAAGCTATCCACAGGTCTCATCTTCAAGATAACAAGCTATCCACAGGTCTCTCCTAACAGGATAACAAGCTATCCACAGGTCTCTTCTTCAAGATAACAAACTATCCACAGGTCTCATCTTCAAGATAACAAGCTATCCACAGGTCTCTCCTAACAGGATAACAAGCTATCCACAGGTCTCATCTTCAAGATAACAAGCTATCCACAGGTCTCTCCTAACAGGATAACAAGCTATCCACAGGTCTCATCTTCAAGATAACAAGCTATCCACAGGTCTCTCCTAACAGGATAACAAACTATCCACAAGTCTCATCTTCAAGATAACAAGCTATCCACAGGTCTCTCCTAACAGGATAACAAGCTATCCACAAGTCTCATCTTCAAGATAACAAGCTATCCACAGGTCTCTTCTACAAGATAAAAAGCTATCCACAGGTCTCTCTCCTAACAGGATAACAAACTATCCACAGGTCTCATCTTCAAGATAACAAACTATCCACAGGTCTCTCCTAACAGGATAACAAACTATCCACAGGTCTCATCTTCAAGATAACAAACTATCCACAGGTCTCTCCTAACAGGATAACAAGCTATCCACAGGTCTCTTCTACAAGATAACAAGCTATCCACAGGTCTCTCCTAACAGGATAACAAGCTATCCACAGGTCTCTTCAAGATAACAAACTATCCACAGGTCTCATCTTCAAGATAACAAGCTATCCACAGGTCTCATCTTCAAGATAACAAGCTATCCACAGGTCTCATCTTCAAGATAACAAGCTATCCACAGGTCTCATCTTCAAGATAACAAGCTATCCACAGGTCTCTCCTAACAGGATAACAAGCTATCCACAGGTCTCTTCAAGATATCAAGCTATCCACAGGTCTCTTCAAGATAACAAACTATCCACAGGTCTCATCTTCAAGATAACAAACTATCCACAGGTCTCTCCTAACAGGATAACAAGCTATCCACAGGTCTCGTCTTCAAGATAACAAGCTATCCACAGGTCTCTTCAAGATAACAAACTATCCACAGGTCTCATCTTCAAGATAACAAACTATCCACAGGTCTCTCCTAACAGGATAACAAGCTATCCACAGGTCTCATCTTCAAGATAACAAGCTATCCACAGGTCTCATCTTCAAGATAACAAACTATCCACAGGTCTCATCTTCAAGATAACAAACTATCCACAGGTCTCTCCTGACAGGAGAACAAGCTATCCACAGGTCTCTTCAAGATAACAAGCTATCCACAGGTCTCTTCAAGATAACAAACTATCCACAGGTCTCATCTTCAAGATAACAAACTATCCACAGGTCTCTCCTAACAGGATAACAAGCTATCCACAGGTCTCATCTTCAAGATAACAAGCTATCCACAGGTCTCATCTTCAAGATAACAAACTATCCACAGGTCTCATCTTCAAGATAACAAGCTATCCACAGGTCTCTCTTAACAGGATAACAAGCTATCCACAGGTCTCTTCAAGATAACAAGCTATCCACAGGTCTCATCTTCAAGATAACAAGCTATCCACAGGTCTCTTCAAAATAACAAGCTATCCACAGGTCTCTTCAAGATAACAAGCTATCCACAGGTCTCATCTTCAAGATAACAAACTATCCACAGGTCTCATCTTCAAGATAACAAGCTATCCACAGGTCTCTCCTAACAGGATAACAAGCTATCCACAGGTCTCTTCAAGATAACAAGCTATCCACAGGTCTCATCTTCAAGATAACAAGCTATCCACAGGTCTCTTCAAGATAACAAGCTATCCACAGGTCTCATCTTCAAGATAACAAACTATCCACAGGTCTCATCTTCAAGATAACAAGCTATCCACAGGTCTCTCCTAACAGGATAACAAGCTATCCACAGGTCTCTTCAAGATAACAAGCTATCCACAGGTCTCTTCTCTGCCTAGTTTTTTCTGAGGACACACATCTACCCTCGTACCCGGAACTCTCTCTGTATGGCAGAACCCAGCCTGTATATAGCTTGGCCTTGGCAGCTCTGCCTCAGGGCTAAACCAACATGGAGGGTTAAAGAGGACATTTACATCATTCAATAAACACTGTGCAGTTTATTTCACCTTTAATCAGGGTATAATCAGCCGGCTGTAGCCCTCCGCTTACCTTTTAAATGTCTCACCTTTGAAAGGCACTTATCAGCCTGACCATGTAAAACACTGAAGAAGTTATCTCCCCATTGGATTCAATGGTGCTTGCTCATGAGGCTCAGTATGTGATCTGGCTGCTGCCCACACCCCTAATTGTGTTCCCCCTAATGGCAGCTGCAATGCTTTGACTCCGGTAAGTTTCAGTATCATTTTATACATTTGAACCATTGTCAAAACAGTAGCGTTTACAACAACTATTCAACCTAACGCCATTTCAAAGAAAATGTGGCCCTTATATTAAAATAAACACTGCTTGCTACATCCCCGATTCATTTCAGACCGTTTTGCATTTCCCATCTAGTTTTACCATCCCGTTTCTCCACCAGAAAACAATTCCCATCTGGATACAGGTCAGTACATATTCTATAAACATCCATGCCTTCAGGCAGTTCATAATATGGTGTTCATTTAGTGACGGGTAATCCACTCCGTCACAATTAGAAGAAACATCTAGCCATATATTTAAATATGCTATCCCCCTTACAGTAAGTACAGGAGGCTGTGTGGTCCAATGGTTAAGAAAAGGGCTTGTAACCAATAGGTCCCTGGTTCAAATCCTGGCCCACTCACTGACTCACTGTGTGACCCTGAGCAAGTCACTTGACCTTCTTGTGCTCCACAGCTGATGTATAGTTCACACACCCTAGTCTCTGTAAATCGCCTTGGATAAAGGCGTCTGCTAAAGAAACTAATAATAATAATAATAGAGGAGAGGGCGAGTCCTGATCACAGCTGAGGGAATCTGAATCTCCCGAGTGTCCCGCACACTCCCAGCTGGACCGGGAATCACAATGCGAAGGAGTACACGAGGTGAAGCCGAGTGATTGGAATAGTCTCACTCATCTGAACTGTCAGCCCCACTCCATTCATTGAGATTGGATGCTCTGCTTCTCAAATTTTAAAAACAAAATCTGAGCTATGTATGGGCTCATTTGCCTAATCACATATAATACAGATATTCTGCATCTGCATTATACATACAACTGCACACAGACACTGCACACTGTACAGTTATTTGAATTGTTTGTGTACCCCTCCTTAACTTTTTTATGATGTTTGCAATCATTCAGGCTGCTTGAGAGTATCCAGTATAAAATATTATTATTATTATTATTATTTGTTTATTTAGCAGACGCCTTTATCCAAGGCGACTTACAGAGACTAGGGTGTGTGAACTATGCATCAGCTGCAGAGTCACTTACAATTACGTCTCACCTGAAAGACAGAGCACAAGGAGGTTAAGTGACTTGCTCAGGGTCACACAATGAGTCAGTGGCTGAGGTGGGATTTGAACCAGGTACCTCCTGGTTATAAGCCCGTTTCTTTAACCACTGGACCACACAGCCTATCACACCAGTGTAGTAAAAAAACAAGAACCACTCACTCCTGACCCAATCATAATGACTGACAGTAAACAGATCATACTCGTCATGGCACTTGTGGGACGTCTTGCTCATTAAAGTCATTTGCATATATCTGAAGAGATGATGATTATCTATTCAGAGATACCGAGGTATTTAGCAAGCAGCAAGTCTAATTAAGGACCACAAGACACAATCTTTGTTTTTGTATTATTATTGGTAGGCAGATGATGAAACCACAAAACGTATTATAAGCAGACCTCACAGAGGATTGCTTTATAAAAGAATTCAGCTCAGGTCCTCCCAGGCTCTGATTTTCAATATTTAGTGGCATTAAGAGGATTTCATATGCAAACACAATTCCTCAGCTAGAGCGAGCAAAGCAGTGACAGCCACTGGTGTTCCCTTCCCAACGGAGCCCCCAGAGACACTCAGGGCTGGAAATAACTCTGTACCCAACACGTGATACACATGCATGGGGAGCCTGCAACACAGCCAGCTATCCCGCTGCAAGAGAGGCACACTCTGCCACCAGCGCTGGGTCGAGCCAGGGGTCTCCACACTGATCCCAATCCACAGGGACAGCAGCACCAAGCACTGGGAAAGCAGCCACTGGGTCTGTACGTTCATATTCCTGAATCAGGCTACAGTCTCACTGAGTTCATTCTGTGTTAAACAATTAATTAATTAATTAATTAATTAATTAATTAATTAATTAATTAATTAATTAAATAAGGACATTTCCCTTAGTATCAACATGGCACAGTGTAATAAAGCACAGTGATTGTTGTGTGATACGTTGCCATTACACATTCTGTCCCTAGTTGGTTAAAAGCTCTATGCCATGAATACAGACAAGCCCGGCTCTTTTGCATGGTGGTTAAGACGATCTCTTGCAGTGTGCAGGGTTGCTGGTTTGCACCCAGCCTCTGTGCCTCTGTTGCACAAGTCCAGGTCCCCTATCCAGCACTACCCAGGCCCAGCCTAACTGAGCTGTGGAGATCTAAGCTCAGGCCCCATGTGTAATGGCTTCAGATTTACAATGTTAGCTTGTATAAGGGCACAGGGGCATGCAGTTGTTCAATAATGTATTATGTGCCCCTGGGTATCTGAGCAGCTCATTTGGATTTGCCCCCTGCAGCCCTGGTTGCGTCACACACACACACACACACACACACACACACACACACACACACACACACACACACACACACACACACAAGCCTCTGCTGCTGTCGATTGCTGCCTCGCTGCCCTCGCTGCCCTCGCACTGCAGAGAACACGGATCCTGATTTAAAGAAGAACGATTTCACACACACACACACACACACACACACACACACACACACACAAGCCTCTGCTGCCTCGCTGCCCTCGCACTGCAGAGAACATGGATCCTGATTTAAAGAAGAACGATTTCACACACACACACACACAAGCCTCTGCTGCTGTCGATTGCTGCCTCGCTGCCCTCGCACTACAGAGAACACGGATCCTGATTTAAAGAAGAACGATTTCACACACACACACACACACACACACACACACACACACACACACACAAGCCTCTGCTGCCTCGCTGCCCTCGCACTGCAGAGAACATGGATCCTGATTTAAAGAAGAACGATTTCACACACACACACACACACACACACACACACACACACACACACACAGGCCTCTGCTGCTGTCGATTGCTGCCTCGCTGCCTCGCTGCCCTCGCACTACAGAGAACACGGATCCTGATTTAAAGAAGAACAATTTCACACACACACACACACACACACACACACACACACACACACACACACACACAGGCCTCTGCTGCTGTCGATTGCTGCCTCGCTGCCCTCGCACTGCAGAGAACACGGATCCTGATTTAAAGAAGAACGATTTCACACACACACACACACACACACACACACACACAAGCCTCTGCTGCAGTCGATTGCTGCCTCGCTGCCCTCGCACTACAGAGAACTCGGATCCTGATTTAAAGAAGAATGATTTCACACACACACACACACACACACACACACACACACACACACACACACACACACAAGCCTCTGCTGCTGTCGATTGCTGCCTCGCTGCCTCGCTGCCCTCGCACTACAGAGAACACGGATCCTGATTTAAAGAAGAACGATTTCACAGGCACACATCCTGCAGCACTGTGGGACTGATCATTTCTCACTCCCTGTAGAATGCCTTTCTATCAAATCTTTGTTTCGCACTCTTTTTCAGTTGTCACGGCAACCGGTAGAAGCTGGATGGGGGCAGAGTCAAAGTCAAGACTTACTTCCTCAGCACTATCCGCCATAACATTGTGCTTATATCCTTGTTTCAACGTTACAAAAAGTGATACTGTTACTGTAGCTAGTCATTTCCTGTGCTGTAGGTCACACAATACAATTGCATCATGGCCTTATAGACAGACAGACAGCATAAGAAATTCACAGCAACTTATATAAACAGATATGAAAGGCTCACCTTTGGAAAATATTTTAGAAAAGAGAACACCTGCCCATTGAGCTCCTGCCGTCAGCCCTCCATCACAGCCTGTCAGGTCTCCTGTCCTGCTCATTGTGACTGAACTGACCTGCAATGGGGGGATGCAGCTTATGTTAAAGAAAACAAGTCAGGGATGCCATCTGCGAAACAAAGGGAAGCTCATTTACACTTACAAAGTGTGTGTTACATATCAAAGGTGTTTCCATTTTTACATCCAACCCCTGTAATACTGTAATGATGCGATCACACCGCAGGCATGGATTTCACACACACACACACACACACACACTCACACACACACACACACTCACACACACACACACACACACACACACACACACACACACACTCACACACACTCACACACACACACTCACACACACACACACACACACACTCACACACACACACACACACACACACACACACACACACACACACACACACACACTCACACACACACACACACACTCACACACACACACACACACACACTCACACACACACACAAAACCTGCTCTTGTGGAGCGAGGAGCTCCCTGTGGGTCCGACTGCTTATTATGATGCATTTACAGCATGACAGAGTTGTTTAGTGAGAGCCCAGCCAGGGAGCATTAGTGGTAATGTTAACACTAGGTGCATCTGCGGTTCAGGGCACACTTAGCTACTGTTTGGGAATGTATTGAATGAGTATTAATAATAAAAAGACTCATTGTGTTAAGTAGGGATTCAATTAGTTCAACTTTCAGCTAGACAATCCCAGTGCACAGTAAGATCTGATAGATCTTGCTGTGCACTGGGATTCAAACAGAAGAAAAAAAAACACAATATCAAAAATTCACACACAGTTTATCACCTTCAATATCACACAACACATCATCTATACACCAAATCTGCTGAAAACTCTCCAAATTATTTGTAGTTTTATAATAACTAATAACATTTATAATAACATTCTGCTTAATAACAACATTCTAAAAATGATAACTGAAACCATTCATCATATTTTTTCTACTCTTAAAATAGCCAATTTGGCTTGTCCAAAAATACAATTAACAAGTTGACTCTTAGAATTGTCCTTTTTACAAAATTTAAAACCAAAAACAAAGATGACATCACTAAACTAGAAACCCAATCCAACAGTAATATTTCTCAGCACACTGAACATTGGTATGGATCTTTTACAGAAAAGAAAAACAATGAAAAACAGTCTCTCTTTGAGAGCAGAAAGGAAAGGGCAGCTATCTTTCACTGCAGGATTAATAATCCAAAAGAATTAACAGGAAGAATAGCACGTAAAATTCTTCACTGCAGATTACCTGATCCTTTGGGTAATGGTGGCTTGTATATGGAAGCCCAGGCTGGCTGTACATGCTCTTCCACCCCCAACCTCTCTGTCCAAGGAGTATCAGGTAACGACTCAAGCTGTGTCTGATGCTGTTTACACAAATTATATACAGCGTCCTACCATCTACTGTAGCCAGGGAAAGATCTTTCAGAGCTTTAACAGTCAACAGCTTCCCTGGCACATCAGAGTCCAGACTGAGCTCAGGGGAAATAGCTAAATTGGGAAAATCAGGGTTAGGCTGAGGCAGTGTCTTATTTCTAAGAAATTCCTCTAACAGCTCTAGATTTTCCTTGGGGATGGCATTGCGCATTTCATTAATGAAGCGTTCAGCCAAGCGGACCGAGCGGATCCCTAGCTCTGAAGCCAAAGACTCGGCCCTCTTCCATGTGAAGCTGTGATAATCCAGCAGCTGTCTCAGTTTTACTATTCCTGCCCTCAATAAATGCTCTTTAACTGTTGGATTCCCCCAATTTTGTTTTTAAAGCAGGATCCGCTACCAGAGGCTCTTCTAACAGCCAATACAGGGTTACATTCCCGGGGTCCCACTTTACTGTCAGTAACTTCCATGCTTAAATAGACTGTGAGAATATTCTGGCAGCTGTTTCAGGTCCAATTCATTAAACTGACCAAAAAACAATATAGCAACAGCAACCTCTGCAGGGCCTGAAGCCGGAACGCAGCAATTCTGCTGGAAATGTCTATAAGGTCCTCTCCCCCTTCAACCAATGGCAAATAGATCACACTCTTTCTCACCCAGTGCACCCCACTCCAAAAGAAATCCAACAGTGCTGATTGAACTTGCCTAACAAGACTTTCCGGGGGGTCTAAACAGATAAAACGATACCATAAGCTAGAAGCCACCAAGTTATTGATTAGTAACATTCTGCCTCTATAGGAGAGTTGTGGAATAAGCCACCTTCATCTCTGGAGTCTAGCCTTCACCTTCTCCAGCACTCCATCCCAATTTTTTTAATTACCTAAATATACTTCCAGATACAGGATCCCATCCTTGCTCCATTGTAATCTACTGGGTAAATCTGGAGGATGACCGCCTTTCCAGTCCCCTATAAGCAAACCACTGCTTTTAGCCCAGTTAATCTTGCTGATGCAACCTTTCAAACAGTCTTTGACAGATGGTTAACTGAACAATATCTGCTTGATTGATCACTACAACTGCAATGTCATCAGCATAAGCTGTGATCTTCACTGGCTCACTGGTAACCCGAGGGATGGACAGTCCACTTTCATTATCAGTCTGTCTGTCGGCAGTAGAAGGACCTGCCTGTTGACCACGGTGACCCCCTGGTTTATTGGCTCACTGGTAACCCGAGGGATGGACAGTCCACTTTCATTATCAGTCTGTCTGTCAGCATTAGAAGGACCTGGCTGATCACTGTCTTCATGCCTTCTCTCCGCCCTCTCTTTCTCCAGGCAATTTTTAATAATATGTCCCTCACTCCCACATTTAAAGCACTTCATCGAGTCAGAAGTGATGAAAATGACATAATCAGTACCCTCAATCTTAAATTTAAGAGCGATATTTAAATCTTCATTTACGTCATTAAGCACCATATATACCTGTCTTTTAAATGACACTACATGCTTAAGCTGGGGAGATTTACAGCCCAAAGGGATTCGCTTTACCCCCGACATTAATTGCCCATGAAGGGTTAACTCTCTCGCTAGAGTTTCATTTTTTTTTAAACGGGAGAACATTAGACAGAGTTATTCTCCTTGCTGGAACAGCGAGCGGTGAAACCTGGATAAGCGTATCATCAATGACAATACCTTTTTACACTACTTTGGAAACCAAATCTACTGAGCTCAAAAAACAACGATCGATCCACTCATCCGAGAAGACAATTTAATCTCACAGCCCACATCACCTATTGCCAACACACATTTCTCTAAGGGAATACAAACTTCTGAAACAACTTCAACTCCATGTCAACGGGATCATTTTTCAAATGGAAAATTAGTAAACCCTCTGTTCTTCAATACAGTCAGCTTAGCCTGGCCCAGGAGGAAGTACACAATCACAGCATCCCCAGTGAGAACCCCCTCTCTCTGTTCTTCCTGCTCTTCAATATAGCTAGCTTAGCCTGGCCCATGAGGAAGTTTGTCAACTGCTGTTTGATTTTTTCTTTCTTTCTTTCTTTTTCTTTCTTTCTTTCTTTCTTTCTTTTTTTCTTTTTTTTTTTTTATTCTTTCTGTATATCTTTTTTTTCTGCCCAAGTAAGCATTTATATTCAACGAGCCCGGATAGCTCAGTCGGTAGAGCATCAGACTTTTAATCTGAGGGTCCAGGGTTCAAGTCCCTGTTTGGGCGAGGCTTTTTTTTTTTAACCTTCCGCACTTTGTTAGCTTTTTAAACTGCTTTTTGAAAATTACCATTTGAATGTAAAAAGTGAGATAATGTCTGTAATATAAATATGCAAGGTGAAGTGTACAGTTGGACTGCAGTCCTGGTGTATCTAGAGAGGCAGGCTGCTGAGCTGCACCGCACCTCTGTGGACACCAGGGGGCTCCTGCTCTAAGGAGGACAGGGTCAAAGTGTGTAAGATCAGCCGCTCAATCCTACGGACTGAAAAAGGAAACACTGGTGCTAACAGGAAGACCACGTTCACAGGAACACCAGCTTGCACACGTCTGTGTCTGTAAGTGTCCCCAGGGTCTGTGAGGGGGCTAATCACTCTCCCTCCCCCGGGGTCTGTGAAGGGGCAGGGTGCACAGGAGAGGATTAGCCCCTGCCACCCTGCAGAGACTCACCTGTCATTCACCGTCCTCCTAGGGGATCCTCTGGCCTCGCTCACTCCTTGCTGCTCCCTAATTTACACACAAAATACAAACAGGTCCCCTGGGTTCCCACAAACTGCTTTCAGGTCTATCCTTGGGTAGAAGGGCACAGCTTGAAGTGTGTTGCTGTGATTATAAATGGCCTGTGAAAGATGAAATCATTTGTAATAAAATGAATAAGTGTACGAGTTGCATGGGTTGGGTTAAGGCTAGGGTTTGGATTTTTATGCCAATCTAAGAGTCCTGTGTGTTCATTTTATAACAGACTGCCACTGCAACAGGGAGATCAGGGAGCACTGAGGCCCAGACTTATAAAAGGATTGCGCATGTTCTACCACCGTAAAACGGGCGCTGAGGGTTCTGAATTCTTGGATGGGATTTATAAAACACACACAATGGCATAAACACGCAATTAATTCTATAAATTTGCAATAAATAAATTTGGGTCTGAATCTTATGATTAATACAGTATCTATATCATGATATATATTATATGCAGGTGCTAATCCCAGATCTGGTACCGTTCTGCCTGTCAGGCGAGAATAATACCAATGATGAGCCCTATGAAAAAAAAAAAAAATGATGAGAACTTGAAGCATATACGGGAGCTGCTGTAAATGAAGGTCAGCACATAAGAAACAAACATGCTCTCCCTCTTCCTTAATAAGATCCGGTACCTTTGTATTTATAAATGAACCCCTGCATATCTATATGCCAGGAAATATACTGCAAGCCCGCTGTTAATTAGCATTCAGAACTTCTATTTGTGTATTCTACAGCTTTATACAACAGGTACCCCCGCGCTCAATTTCTACATTTCTCTTTTAGCTCATCGGTGCGTCAACACAAAAATGAATATCAAATCAGAACAATGTAACAAAGGTCCACACTCACAGGAAAAACAAATTCATTCCAAAAAGTCATTCTCATTAGTTATTCTTCATTTCACAGCTTCATTTTTTGAAGGACAAACAGATTAAAGTTGTAATCCACAAAGAACAATCACAAACATGTTTCAGCCAAAAAGCCTTCATCAGTGTGTACACAGCTCAATACCTCAGTTTAACAGGTAATTACAATTAAGTGAAGTGTTAGTTCATGGGCACACAACACAGATTACCAATTGATTTACCACACCTAGTGTATCACAGATATTTGTTCATCCATTTTAGCTTAAGTTCTAAAACTGTTATCTCAGTGTAATTTACATACAAAATGAAACATTCCTCAATTGAGTTACAGACATCAATCAATTATCCATCACTGATCCTTCAAATACCCAGTAAACCAAAGTTATATAGATACACTAATAAACCAATTTCCTAACCTATTATTTTGTGTGGAGTAGTGGTTAGGGCTCTGGACTCTTGACCGGAGGGTCGTGGGTTCAATCCCAGGTGGGGGACACTGCTGCTGTACCCTTGAGCAAGGTACTTTACCTAGATTGCTCCAGTAAAAACCCAACTGTATAAATGGGTAATTGTAAGTAAAAATAATGTGTAAAAAATAATGTAATTGTATGTAAAAATAATGTGATATCTTGTAACAATTGTAAGTCACCCTGGATAAGCGTATCTGCTAAGAAATAAGGGCAGCAGTGTGGAGTAGTGGTTAGGGCTCTGGACTCTTGACCGGAGGGTTGTGGGTTCAATCCCCAGTGGGGGACACTGCTGTTGTACCCTTGAGCAAGGTACTTTATCTAGATTGCTCCAGTAAAAACCCAACTGTATAAATTGGTAATTGTATGTAAAATAATGTGATATGTGAAATAATGTATAATGTGATATCTTGTAACAATTGTAAGTCGCCCTGGATAAGGGCGTCTGCTAAGAAATAAATAATAATAATAATAATTATTATTATTATTATTATTATTATTATTATTATTATTATTATTATTAATATTAATATTAATCAAGCTTAAATAAAAGCAGTCATTTTTAAAATAAAAATTAGGTATAGTTCATAAAAAAGGTACCCAATTTAATCCTTCATTTAATCCACTGGGTACCACAGTATTTAGATTAAAAATTCAAAACGATTCTCTCTGTAGTAATTTATTATTAAGATTGCCACCCCTCCTATTTTGACTTACTTTTTCTATTCCAGTACACCTTAAAGTATCAATGTCACGGTTTTCTTCCAAAAAATGCTTTGCAGCTGGTGAAGTTATATGTTGTCTCCGAATGGAGCTTCTTTATTCACTAAGTCTACTTTATTCACTAAGTCGAGTGGTTTTACCCACATACCTCTTTCCACATGGACAAGACAGTAGATAAACTACACGTGTGTTATACAAGATTTGATCTTTCGTTTTTACCAGTTGCAGGACAATTAAAAAAAACTAGACTTTATAAGATTCTTACAAGAGACACAGTTGCGACACGCAACGCATCCCATTATAAACGCTCTTTCACTCTGATTTATGTACATCTGCTTTCACCATCATAGTGTAGCGGAGACGTATCTGCTCCGCGGCGGAATAAGAGAAGGCAACACAGGATCCAGATCAAAGCAGTTAAAACTGCTATTTTTATTTAAGCAGGAATGGCAGGCAAAAGAATGCTCTTTTTAGCAACAGGATAAGTAGCTCAGCTAGGCGGTGCCAACCACACACCACACCACACAACACATCCCCGAGCTGCTCGCAGGCAGCTCCTAAATAGACCCCCCTGAGCCCTATTGGCTCACACACACAAGGGTACATTTACATACATACTGACCAATCGCCCAGACCCTTGGTCCTGCGCAAGCAGCTGACAGGTAGAACCAAACACAAATGCAGTACAGACAACACAGACCCCTCTCTCATACAGCTGCACTGTGCACGTGACCCCCTAGGCGGCACGCCAGCACTGCCTAGACACGAAACACGCTTCCACTCACAGACTCATGCAGGGTGACACACACAAACACACGAGACAGGACAGCACACACACAGAAATACACTTATTTATAGAGGAAGAAACAGGCCCGGTCCCTCCCGCAAGTTCAGTGCAGCACACCAAAAGTCACATTTGGTGTACTGCGAGACCCGACGCTACCAGTGTTGGATCATGTGTTAAATGTTTATAAAATGTATCATCCAATCTCCTTTATTTCGTTAACATGAGTCATTGCATCCTGAATAACTACAGACCCACCTTTATCAGCTGGTTTTATAATAATTTCTTTATCAGTCATTAACTGATGAAGTGCCATTCTTTTGATCTTATTCAGATTGGTATGTGAATCATCATTACTTTGAGTTGTCAATTCCTCATCAATATCACCCTCTACCGATCTACAGAAAGTATTAACAGACGCATTCGTCACAAATGGCATAAATTTACTCTTAGGTTTAAAATGGGTATAGTTTGTTGGTTTTGTAGGCATGGTCTTAGATCCAAAAAAAACTTTTCAACTTAATATTCCTGAAGAACTTAAATAGCTCTATCTTAACTAGGAAAGGATCTGGAACAGTAGCTGGTACAAAAGAAAGACATTTAGTTAGTACTGTCACTTGATCGGTAGAAAGTTCTTTGCTGGACAAATTAAAAACTGCATCTTCATTGAGGAAGTTTCTTTTTACCTTTGTATTCTTCTTCCCCCTTCTCTTGGTGCTGAATTATTTTCATTGAGAAATCTGATGTGAACTTCGTACTGGAGCTAAAAGAGATGACGCGGTTGAGGAGGCCATTGATCCACTCTGGATGCATTAACCCTGGACCGTCCACCCCCATCGTTCTGTCTCCATAATCCACTTGACAGCCAGACATAGATTTTATTGTCTTTATAATCCAGTGTATCACGTCGAAATTTCTTAATCTTTAACTTTTGCAACTCAGACTTGAAGTTTTCCAACTGTTTTTTTTATTTTTTCATGTACAGAAATCATTGCAATATGGTTGAATTTCTGTTCCACCTCCATTTGGCAGGTGGCGATGGATTCTTTTGTTACAACCATTTCTTTTGTTGTAAAGTCCACAATTAATAACATTAAGTCCATAGAACACCGGTTTAAAATTGCTCCTGTAATACTCACTCAGTGTTATTGCATGTGAGTCCAAACGAATTTCCTTCTTCTGAAAATGTAACAATGTTTCTGTAAATGCATCCAATGTCTCTGAGGAAAAGGAGGGAAATGAAGAAATATCTCCTGGAACTAGAATCTTCTCTGCATCCGTGTTGCTGTAGAAAAAAAGTATTGCCTTACCCTCCATCAATTTATTTATCTCCTCAAAGGAAGACATTTCTTGATCGTGGCAGTAGATGGTTTTAAAAATTACAATTTATACAACAGATACCACCGCGCTCAATTTCCAGATTCCTCTTTTAACTAATCAGCTCGTCGACCCAAAAATGAATCAAATCAGAACAATGTAACAAAGGTCCACACTCACAGGAAAAACAAATTCATTCCAAAAAGTCATTCTCATTATTTATTCTTCATTTCACAGCTTCATTCTTTGAAGGACAAACAGAAACATACTGCTAGCAAGCCCGCTGTTAATTAGCATTCAGAAGTTCTATTTGTGTATTCCACATCTGAAATAATTCCACCAGAAGTACCCTACCATGTATGTCAATGTAACCCTTTGAGAATATTGTGATCCTGAATGTTCGATTCCAATTTACAAAGACAGAGAGATGAAAGGAGAGGATTGAGACGTTTGCAGCCGTAGTGTGTCTTGAATTCTAAAAATGGCGGCCACCCTGAAATGTTTTTACTACAAAGTTTATAACCTGCTGGGTTGGGCACGAACCAGCGACACGCACACCGCGAGCAAGCATCTTAATCGCTATGCAAACGAACTGGTGACACACACACTCGAGCAAGCACCTTAACCGCTGTGCAAAAGAACTGGTGACACGCACACTCAAGCAAACACCTTAACCGCTGTGCAAAAGAACCGGCGACACACACATGAGAGCAAGCATCTTAACCACTATGCAGAAGAACCGGCAACACACACACCGCAAGCAAGCATCTTAACCCCTATGCAAAATAACCGGGCTCGTCTGTAGGTGTGGGTATAAAGCTTTTAACCTCATCTCACCGACGGGATAAAGAATCCTTAACGGAAATGCATCACGCCATCACTGACCCAGGACTCAGTTACTAATGGGGATCTAAAGGGACACCAGTGAATGTCTGAAGACTGTTTCCTTTAAGGAATAGCAAATGCTCAATAAGACAACTACCACTGATTGCCCGGGGGGATACGGCAGAGAATTGGGAAATCTGGAAGGATCAGTTCGCACAACATGCAAGGAGTGAGCAAGCTGCATGGTGCCTGTGTCAGAGCATCATGCAAGGAGTGAGCAAGTTGCATGATGCCTGTGTCAGAGCATCGTGCAAGGAGTGAGCAAGCTGCATGGTGCCTGTGTCAGAGCATCGTGCAAGGAGTGAGCAAGCTGCATGGTGCCTGTGTCAGAGCATCATGCAAGGAGTGAGCAAGCTGCATGGTGCCTGTGTCAGAGCATCATGCAAGGAGTGAGCAAGCTGCATGGTGCCTGTGTCAGAGCATCGTGCAAGGAAGACTCCCAGTTGAGACTTCCATGTTGCTATGGAACTGACTGTTGCTAGGTAGTAATTTGTCTTGGACCCCCCTCCCCGCACAAGATTAACCTGAGGGTCAAAGGTGAGCCGGCAGGAAGGGGGAGGAGCTGGTCTAATTGATTCCAGGCACCAGGCTCCGGCTAAAGCTGCATTCCCTTCAGTCTAGATAGCACATTCGCCATGGCAACCAGACCAAATCACCAGTATGTGAACACAGGCCGCTGCAGCACCCCCAGCGCCTGCTTTCTGAAGCTGGCAGGGTCTGAGCACTGTGTGGATGGGAGCCCTACAGTGTGAAAGTTGTGTCTCTCTCTCTCCTCTCTACCCCAGACTGTCTAAGGTATGATGTCAACCCAAGGTTACTTTGGGACTGTACAGAAAAATAAACAAAGAGTAATCTAAGCAATTAAATACCCTGAACTCATAACCAATTTAGATATCAACAAGTTAGGAGCATTAGGCAAAATGAGAATAAAAAATGATTGAATTTGTCACGTTTTCACTTTTCACGTTCTCTTTTATTATATTATTTGCTCTGCACACACTCTTAACTCAGGGGAGACGTTAAGGAGGACAGAGATGTTTAAAACTCCTAGTGGTTTATGTTCGAGCACTGGACGAGCGGTGTGTCCTTAAAACCTTTTTATTTAATCAAGAAAATCACTCAGACTCATTTATTCAAAGTTTTACGAATCAGAGCAACATCAGCGCTCCTTCGTTTTATTAAAATGCCTTTAATATTGGTTTAGTAGTTTGCGCATACTACCAAAACCCAAAAACATGTAACAATAATTAGCAATCCTAAGTTTATTACAAGCTTCAGCATTTAATACTTCAATAACATAATACAATTATATGTATTCAGTGCAGCCCTCAGGCTGGTTAAGCACAAAGCCTACAAGCACCCACTGCTATATTTTAGCACATTCAATATAACACTCTTAATACTAAAACATTGTTTCAAAACCTCATAGCAATATAACCAATAAATGCGAGATAACAATATTACCATTAATATGCTTACCTCCTATTATAAGGAAGAGTAGCGTGAACAAAAGAGAAGGACTGTTCTGTAGAGATCTGCAAAGGATGGACCACACATAGCTCTGCCAAGCTTGATTGTGGTGGTCTCAATGTGATCGGCCCAGGGTTTTTATACAATTTTCGTCCCATTGAAAGCAATGGGAAACCCCAATTAGATCCAGTCATCAATCTATATTGACAGTCCTTATCTCTTGGCAAACAGTAATCTCTAAAGAAGTTAACCAACTCTTCAGACTCAATTGGAGTCATATGCCAACAAATCAACACTAGCCCATGTTCTCATCCACTCATTCTTGGCCCCCCTCCTTCATCTGAAAAGTTAGGTGAAGCAGAGTTCACAAAATCCCTGCAACCTTGATTCACTACTTAATATGGGTGCATTATAAAAAGGAGTGGTGTTTTAAATATATGCAACACCAATATAAGAAAAGTGGTGTTTTTTGAATATATGCAACACCAATAGTTATATCATAATATAGCAGTTATAGTTATAATGATTATAATTGATTACATGAACTTGGCTTTCAAAAATATATTCCCTCATGTCATCTCACTCTCAAATTAATTCCATTCTTTCCTTACAGGTGTGTGTTTAGCAGGTATTATAGGGAACTTCAATCTTATATCTTTTTAATGTAGAGTTTTCTCCTTATGGAAAACCTAACTATTTTACTGAGCTGTAAAGCTGTAATGTTTTTCTCCTATGGGCCCCTGGTAGCTTGAACTTAATTGACATCCAGATGACCCTGTATTTTTCAGCTATACACATACTGGCTAAAACCAGCTTGCTGAAGACACCTCTTTTCTTGCCAAGTTTAATAGTGATTAATGTTCCCTAGAACTTTCCTTACACCTGTATCTTACATGCTTGTTCCGCCCGGCAACTAACTATCTTAGGTGCTAAGACCATCCGTTCTAACTCCCTATTTTTGCAGTCCGGCCCGATACTATAAGCCTTCTGATAAAAAAATTCCGGCTTCTTCCCACCGAAGAGGCCTTCCAGCAGCTAATATTAATTTCTCCAAGGGCAGGCTGATAGAGAGTTCAAGAAGACAGGTCACATAGAGTTTACTCTCCTAAAACCGATCTCCTGCTTTTATTCTTCATTATTTATTCAATCCTTTTATTTTGTATTTTAAACACAACATATTTTTATGCTGCGTCTTTTAACTTCAGAGTCAAACTAGTACATTACTTCTTATAGCGTATGGCTGCTAACCTTATTACTTTCTGCTAGCAGCAGTATATCAGCAATTTTACAATAGGTTCTTATTCAATTTTTCTGCTCTCTATTTGTGGTGTATCTTCTGACAATGCTTATTTGTCTTAAGTTATAGTCTGCTTTTACTCTAGGTTGTTCTTACTCACCTACTTATTTTAAAACTGAATTACAAACAGAAACCTACTCAAAGCGAGGTCTTTTAATCCTTTTCTGTTTTTCTCTTTCCCTTAAGAATACTCCTAACTCCTTTTCCCTTTATATTCAGAAGTTATAATTCTTGAATGTAAGCACACAGTAATTCTTTTCATTGAATTAGGACTCCGTTTTTAACTATGCTCATCTTGATAGAAAACAGCTTCAGGTATGCTATCATATTAAGCAAACTGAATCATATGATCTTATACATAAAAATTGTTCATAGTATTTCATACTAACAATAATTATCACTACCTATAATTATATGTTACCACAACAATCTATACCATTTAAAGCAAACATATTAACATACATCTATTAGTACAGCATTATTCTGTATTTAAGCTGAAAAGTCTTAACAGAGATTTCAGCACTAAATTCTGGGAATCGTGCCAATTTTAATAAGAGACTGCTCAAGGCCGGCCAGTGTATCAAGTTGTACCAGATTCTGTTTTTCGGTCTTACAGAGAGAGAGCACTTTACAGTATTCGTTACAGACTAAAGATTATTCAAACATTACAAATGGTTACAGCACATATCATCTCATTAATACATTTCATTTTTAAATCATCCAGTCCATGTCCAATGTTTCAGCTCGTTCCCAGCAGGACTCCACTTCTGTCTTGGGTTCAGCTCGGGTCGGCTCTGCAAACACCACAATACCTATTTTGCTCTACATTATTAGTGGGCAGACTTAATACAACTGAATCTGAATCAATCGAGGAGCCGTGAACTCTAGCCACTGAAATTCTCCATGCAAAGGAATCCAATTTCTTACTACACATAATAACTGGTTCGAGGTCACCCGTGACAAATTAATCAAATTGTCCTAAAATTACTAAAGGAATATAATTGAATTGTACTTTCCAGGTGTCTTGCATTTTAAAGAAAAAATTCTAAGTAGATGAACGTCTAGGGCATTCATCAGTGCAATGCATTTGTCTAGTATTTTAAGTATTAATTTTCCATGTGCAGTACAAACTTCTCAGAAAACAAAATCCTGCAAACCAAACAAAAACACCTGGAATATTTAACACGTATTTGTAAAACGTCTGTCCTTCATGTGGCATTTGCTAATTTGCAGGTAGCGTAATATAATAAATAAATACCAGCTGCATGGCCCTGTGCACCGTGTTGAGACTGGTTTCTAATTGGTTGACGCTCATGTTTAGTCAGTGCTGCATGGCCCTGTGCACCGTGTTGGGACTGGTTTCTAATTGGTTGACGCTCATGTTTAGTCAGTGCTGCACGGCCCTGTGCACCGTGTTGGGACTGGTTTCTAATTGGTTGACGCTCATGTTTAGTCAGTGCTGCACGGCCCTGTGCACCGTGTGTTGGGACTGGTTTCTAATTGGTTGACGCTCATGTTTAGTCAGTGCTGCACGGCCCTGTGCACCGTGTTGGGACTGGTTTCTAATTGGTTGACGCTCATGTTTAGTCAGTGCTGCATGGCCCTGTGCACCGTGTTGGGACTGGTTTCTAATTGGTTGACGCTCATGTTTAGTCAGTGCTGCATGGCCCTGTGCATCGCATTGGGACTGGTTTCTAATTGGTTGACGCTCATGTTTAGTCAGTGCTGCATGGCCCTGTGCACCGTGTTGAGACTGGTTTCTAATTGGTTGACGCTCATGTTTAGTCAGTGCTGCACGGCCCTCTGCACCGTGTTGGGACTGGTTTCTAATTGGTTGACGCTCATGTTTAGTCAGTGCTGCACGGCCCTGTGCACCGTGTTGGGACTGGTTTCTAATTGGTTGACGCTCATGTTTAGTCAGTGCTGCATGGCCCTGTGCACCGTGTTGGGACTGGTTTCTAATTGGTTGACGCTCATGTTAAGTCAGTGCTGCACGGCCCTGTGCACCGTGTTGGGACTGGTTTCTAATTGGTTGACGCTCATGTTTAGTCAGTGCTGCACGGCCCTGTGCACCGTGTTGGGACTGGTTTCTAATTGGTTGACGCTCATGTTTAGTCAGTGCTGCATGGCCCTGTGCACCGTGTTGGGACTGGTTTCTAATTGGTTGACGCTCATGTTTAGTCAGTGCTGCACGGCCCTGTGCATCGCGTTGGGACTGGTTTCTAATTGGTTGACGCTCATGTTTAGTCAGTGCTGCACGGCCCTGTGCATCGCGTTGGGACTGGTTTCTAATTGGTTGACGCTCATGTTTAGTCAGTGCTGCATGGCCCTGTGCACCGTGTTGGGACTGGTTTCTAATTGGTTGACGCTCATGTTTAGTCAGTGCTGCACGGCCCTGTGCACCGTGTTGAGACTGGTTTCTAATTGGTTGACGCTCATGTTTAGTCAGTGCTGCATGGCCCTGTGCATCGCGTTGGGACTGGTTTCTAATTGGTTGACGCTCATGTTTAGTCAGTGCTGCATGGCCCTGTGCACCGTGTTGGGACTGGTTTCTAATTGGTTGACGCTCATGTTTAGTCAGTGCTGCACGGCCCTGTGCACCGTGTTGAGACTGGTTTCTAATTGGTTGACGCTCATGTTTAGTCAGTGCTGCACGGCCCTGTGCACCGTGTTGGGACTGGTTTCTAATTGGTTGACGCTCATGTTTAGTCAGTGCTGCATGGCCCTGTGCATCGCGTTGGGACTGGTTTCTAATTGGTTGACGCTCATGTTTAGTCAGTGCTGCATGGCCCTGTGCACCGTGTTGGGACTGGTTTCTAATTGGTTGATGCTCATGTTTAGTCAGTGCTGCATGGCCCTGTGCACCGTGTTGGGACTGGTTTCTAATTGGTTGACGCTCATGTTTAGTCAGTGCTGCATGGCCCTGTGCATCGCGTTGGGACTGGTTTCTAATTGGTTGACGCTCATGTTTAGTCAGTGCTGCATGGCCCTGTGCACCGTGTTGGGACTGGTTTCTAATTGGTTGACGCTCATGTTTAGTCAGTGCTGCATGGCCCTGTGCATCGCGTTGGGACTGGTTTCTAATTGGTTGACGCTCATGTTTAGTCAGTGCTGCACGGCCCTGTGCACCGTGTTGGGACTGGTTTCTAATTGGTTGACGCTCATGTTTAGTCAGTGCTGCATGGCCCTGTGCATCGCGTTGGGACTGGTTTCTAATTGGTTGACGCTCATGTTTAGTCAGTGCTGCATGGCCCTGTGCACCGTGTTGGGACTGGTTTCTAATTGGTTGACGCTCATGTTTAGTCAGTGCTGCACGGCCCTGTGCACCGTGTTGGGACTGGTTTCTAATTGGTTGACGCTCATGTTTAGTCAGTGCTGCACGGCCCTGTGCACCGTGTTGGGACTGGTTTCTAATTGGTTGACGCTCATGTTTAGTCAGTGCTGCACGGCCCTGTGCACCGTGTTGGGACTGGTTTCTAATTGGTTGACGCTCATGTTTAGTCAGTGCTGCATGGCCCTGTGCACCGTGTTGGGACTGGTTTCTAATTGGTTGACGCTCATGTTTAGTCAGTACTGCATGGCCCTGTGCACCGTGTTGGGACTGGTTTCTAATTGGTTGACGCTCATGTTTAGTCAGTGCTGCATGGCCCTGTGCACCGTGTTGGGACTGGTTTCTAATTGTGTTGGTCTGACACTCATATTTATGTAACCACCAGCCCTTCTGGAGCCTTCCAGGAAAAACAAGAAACGACAACTCTCGAGGGTTTAGTTCCTGGTAAAAAGAAATATTTCATTATATAAAAAGAAAAAACATGCAAGCAAAAAAATATCCAGATTATCACCATGGGAAAAGCGAGGAAATAATGACTGTGCAAATTGGTAAACTTTTACAAGGGCTGTCTGTCCCTGTTCACAGAGCACTGTGGAGACAGCTGACAGCAGCAGCAGCAGCAGCATTGCTTCCAGGGGGAAGGACACACTCAATGATACTCCACACATGCACAGAGATCACTCTGGGGACTGCGCTACAAAGGCAATCAAAATGTTTTTATACTCCTCCCTTACCTTTTCACATCAGGCAGGACCAGATACTACAGACCTTCAACCCAGTCCACAATATCAGGACACCGTTTAGCATATTTGCTCTATTACTGCTTGTTACAGAGGGGAGTGCTTTCACTGCTGGCCCTGCAGCTCCATTCCTGAGTATTAGATTCATTTTTAAGAGTGGCATATAAATCAACATGTTTTCATGGTATTATTATTTAGTATTTGCCATTTCTTCGTAACATTACTGTGATCTCAGGCTGTATATAAATCTGACAGCCCGGGTATTGAAAGTTCGCGTCACACAGACATGCTCGCTTCTCATTAGTTAGTTTCCCTAGTTACGCCGCGTGTAGCTCCAGAATTGGATCAAGAGTCTGATCCAGATCCGCTTTGTACAACACCTTCACATGCTCCGACTCCAGTGAATTCGGATCCAATCCCGTTTTCTGTTGTCGTTAGTACAGCCCCTGGAGCAGCAGGTAGTCCCGTATATATTATTTAGTGGATGGTTCAGTGCTGTACATACTCAAAGATGAAACGAAGAGACCAATCTGTAACGCATTTCTTTCAGAAGAAGCCACCTCTGCGTACGATTGTTTAGTGATTGTATTTCTTCTGTTAATATTGTTTTTCTGCTGACAGTCGTGTGTTATGTTTAGCTGCGATACGCTTTGATAAATTAATGTTTTTCCTGTGCAATGGCAGTGCCTCCCCCTCCCCTGATATTACGAGTAGGCTAATAGCTGTTAGTTTTTACTACTTTTCATGTATTGCATTTTTGTGCTATGGCCCCGATGCCATGGGCCAGAAGAATTGGAGGTAATTCTATCAATAAATTCACTGTTTGGCGACATATATATATATAGCTCAAAGAGCCAGCTGCCCTTAATTATCTGTCAAGTTTTGATGAGAACTATACTTAGCTCTCTGTGCCGTCAGTCTCTCTTATTATTATCCGCCTGTCTCGCCCTCAATTATATTAGAACCTCAATTCTGACCTCTGGCCTGCCAGTCAGTCCTAGGCCTCTCTCAGTACCAGCAGAGACAGACAACTGTTTTGAACTGAAGGCTTGTTGAATCCACCAGACTAATGTCGCCTGTGACCCGAGCAGCAGGATTCAAACCTAGGACTCCAGAGGTGAATGTCCGGGGAGCTGAGCCGTCTGTTGTTTTTGTGCGCCTCCTACAGGCTGCTTCGATTTCCAGGCTCTGTAGTTGTGCAACTGTCTGGTAACCCAAGGGAGTCTCTAGAGATGAATTTTCCTCAACGCTTGCTCATCAAGACTGTAGTATGAACCCACATTAACTGCTTAAGAAATTGAAAAGTTCACCTCATTATTAAAAAATCTTATTGAGTGTTTACAGTATTCCTATAAGGAATCATTACCTGGAAGCAGCGCTCTGCAATGGAAAGGTAAAGCAGCCCTAGGCGATGATCTGGTCCCTAAACACCACATCAGCCTTCTCGAGCACACTGGCGCTTACATTCTCTTCAAATGAGCTTCTTTAACAACGGTAATCTAGCAAGAAGAAATGTCTTTTTCAAGGACTGAAGTCTAATTTAGTCAGATTGGAAATGAATGACATGCTGTTCAATATATTGGTCTCAAACAACCACCCTTTATTGGAAATGTGTTTTTCATTTCTTAGGTCAGTGTGGTCCTGGCTTCCCATGACATCCCATCACCCTGTTGACGATGTTATGGCAGGTGCTTCTAGTATTTTGTCCAGCCTCTCCATATGAAAATTCTAACCACCACATACTGCATTTTAATATTGTATTAATCTGTAAGATTTGAAATGCCTTACATTCCTCTAAAGACAGGTTTCATTACCTTTTCATCAACACTTTGACCTATTGATCTGTACCAATACTGATTAATACTGGCTGGCTAGAACTGATCAATAACTCAAATAAACTCAGCATGGAATAGGTTATAGTCCTGCTGAAAATGAAATGAGAGCAGGAGAGTTTGTGTTCATACATACTACAAAACACTTATTCTTCATTCAAGAACGACTTGGTGCACTATAATGAGCTATGCTGTGCTTTTGGTCTTGTGTATCACAATACAAACCATACATCCCTCTATTACGATGCGATACACCCAGAAGTTTGCAGATCTTTCTTTTCAATGCGTTGTAAGACGAATACAATGCAGCACTGGATCACTCCCGTTTACCTGGTTACTGATCTTTCCATAAAAACACGTCACAGCTGATATAATAAATACACAGAGTGCTGTGGTGAAGCGTTTGGAAAGTTTAGTCCTTGACATTCCACGGTCATTGCTGAAGGTTCCTTCATGATATGCAGGGTTTGGCTCAAGAACTGAAGTCAAATAAAAAGTGCATTTGACACAGCTGTGAGAATTAAATAAATACATCTTAAAGATCATAGAGTTTGCGTGCCAACACAGCTCACCCCAACATCTGCTCCATCGCTCCGGGGTAATTATCAGTGAGAAGCGCCTGGAGTGGAGGCAGCGTGACAGGGCTGCCATGTTGGCACTGGCACTTCCAGATGGCATGGAGAAGGAAGGGCCAGCACGGCTGCCCTCAGCCTCTCTGGGTTTATACTGGTTTATAATTTATTTTCATAACTATTACACTCTTGGTAGTGCTAAATACTAAAAGAAAGCTTATGAATCCAGTGAGAAAAGTTTCCATTGCAAGTGTTTCTCTGTGTCTTCAATGTTGAAATGAGTTTTGGGTCACATACTGTACTATTCTCTTGTATAATGCTGTTATTTTGTTCATTGCTGAATGGGCTGTTGATTCTCTTTCTTGTCATTTCAACACTGAAAAAGACTTCTAATTGAAATGTTTCTCATTGTTTTTTACTTTACCATTCAGTCCAGGCAGCCTCTTCATGCTCAGCCTGCTGCTCAACAGTGACACCTGCTGGGGGTGAGAAGCTCCACGGCAGGCTTAAGCTATTTTAATGATCTAAACAGAAGCGGATCTAAATACCGCCGCTCTTTAACTCTGTACAGCTATGGTCAAAAGTTTTGCATCACCCTACAGAATTAACTAATTTTGCTTCATAAAGTCAAATGAAACCTGCTGAATAATGCTACGTTAACATATTGAATTACATACCGCTTTGTGATTTTTCCAAATACTGAACGAAAAACAACTGACAACAATTTAACATTTCGAAATCTAACATAAAATACTGTACTACTATTATGGCTTCCAGTATACTTTTTCAATATAATTTTATAGCTTCTTTGATTACACAAAATTATGTTCATATAGTTTTATTTTTTAAAATTATGTCCTAAATCCTACATTTCTAAGTTTAGCAAAACCTTTGGCCATGGCTGTAGTAATCCTGATGCACAAATGTGTTGATGAAGACACTGCCTTTAAATACACAGCTGAACGGTTCGAAGATCTCTCAGCTACTGGGGACCGGACGAGCTTTCTGTAGTTGGGCCAAATGGCCTCCTCTCATTGTAAAGGTTCTTATGTTCTCAGACACAGACAAATCTCACACCCATAACAAAAAACTCTGGTAAAAATATATACTATTTAATAAACTTATGTTAACCTGACAATTCTTAGTTATCTTCAAAAATAGCTCAGTCATGTGTCTGGGAAAGGCACGTCAACAGAGCTGCCCTCCCACAGAACACATGGCTGCCAGCAAACACATGCAAATAAACTTAAAAAAAACACAAAACCATCCAGAAATAGACAAAAAAGGGTGTCCTGAGGCAGACTGCTATATATTATATATGCATAAAAATACAAAAAGGTGGCAGTGTAGGTCAGGGGTGTGAACTTGTTCTTTGAATTTGAATTTGAAAATAAATTGCACTGGCTATATTGAGCTCTGTGCTGCACGGGGTTCAAACAGGATTTCCGTTTGTGAATTTCAGAAAGTGTCAACACAGCAAGTTCACAGATCATGCTCTCGGTGTCCTGCCTCAGTCTTTCCGGGTCTCTGGTCTGGAATACAGCAGGTGCTGAGCAGTCTTGTGACCCCAGGGAAACAGAAACAGCATTTATGTGTCCATCTCCGGGTTAAAATCTGAAAGGAGAGAGAGAGAGGAGAGAGAGAGAGAGGAGAGAGAGAGAGAGAGAGAGAGAGACTGTGAAATACAACCTGTTACCCCAACACTCTTTCTGATCCAATTGATTTTCTCTCTCCACCATTATAAAAGTTCACCAAGGTTCCCCATGGTTATGCTTTACATTTACTCACAAAAAAATCAATGGCAGGATATAACACAGCGTTTCTTAATTTGAACCCAGTTGTATTAACGTATCCTGCATTGTAGGGAACACAAATAAGTAACAAAGACACGGCTAAATTCTCTCATATGAGTTTAATCAGAAATAACTCTGGTTAAACGGACAGAGCCTCTATCCTTGTATAAAGGCACATTAAAGCCAAGGTTTCATTCGTGCTGCTTCCCAGATCCGGCAGCTATTTGCAACAATTAAACTGTTTGAAAATAATGAACAGTGTAAAAAAAACAGGGGTTTTTGTAGCAAAACAGAGCTCTATATACATAACATAATTAAAAAAACACTTTCCTGTTCCATGAACTGAATGACAGAGTGTACCGTAACCATATATTTTAGGATGCGCCGAGTAAGAAAATGACTAGTTTTTTACACCCGAAATGGCAAAACATAAAAAACTAACGCTCTTCGCAACGTGTCGTTGCTCCTGTTCCTCAGACACAAAACTCTGATCCACAAGCAGAAGAGAACCTGAAGCTTACTGTATAGGGGAGCTGCTGTAAATCAAGGGCAGTACATTAGATCTAGAAACAAACATGCTCTCCCCCTTCCTTAATAACAACATCCGGTACCTTTCTGTTTACTAATGAACCTCGGATTAAAACACATACATGACTACGCGGTGCAAGACTGCACTTGCTTTGTTATTTGGTCATTTTTAAATGCCTCTAAGAATGGAGGCACACAAAAAATGGAATTCTACAATTCTAGAGTTCCAATTCACTTCCTGCTCACACAGTTAAAAGGCTGCGTTTGTGAAACAGGAGGATACTTTGTCATTTCTCAGTGACAGCAGGAGCACAGGGAAATCAAAAGCTTTTTAAAAGAGAGCAGACCTGAAAGCCAGTGCAGCTTTGTGTTCATTGTGAAGGATGAGGATTCACTCTGTCAGGAGCAGGGTGTTACTGTAATGATCTTATCGGCTTCACTTCAATTCATTGAACATGTTTTAAAACTAGCCCCAACTCTAATGAAGGCATTACCCTTAATGTTTTCTATATTTGTTTGAGTTTTACATTAAAGATTCCTTTGAAAAGTCTACATCACCAGACCCACGCGGGCCAGATGTTTTCCCCCTGGCCAGTGTGGGTCTGATGATGTGGAGAGAAGAGAGAGGAGAGAGGAGTGAGAGTGAGAGAGAGGAGAGAAGAGAGAGGAGTGAGAGAGAGGGGGGGGGACCCTCGGACTGACCGGCACACTGGAGAGCGTTTAGGTTAGGATTGAGATTCCCCTGCTTGCTCACTCACTTGGTCGAGACAGAGATATACAGAGACATGGAGCTAAACAGAGACCGCGCAGAGCTGTGTGGAATGGACACGTTTATTATGTGTGTAACTGAAAGACAAAGGAGCTCGCTCTCTCTCTCTCGCTCTCTCTCTCTCTCGCTCTCTCTCTCTCTCGCTCTCTCTCTCTCTCTCTCTCTCTCTCTCTCTCACTCTCTCGCTCGCTCTCTCGATGAACAGCTGTGTGTGCAGTGCTCTCCTGGGGCAGGTGTTGGGATTGAAACACAAGAAGGACCTGTAGCCAGTCCTGGACTATCGATCTGCTCACCACACCTGGAGGTGACTATTTACTTTTCAATTGTCTCTGCAGAAACACAGACACAGCATGCAAGACTGTGACCCTGGCCTTAGAAACACAGACACAGCATGTGAGACTGTGACCCTGACCTTAGAAACACAGACACAGCATGTGAGACTGTGACCCTGACCTTAGAAACACAGATACAGCATGTGAGACTGTGACCCTGACCTTAGAAACACAGACACAGCATGTGAGACTGTGACCCTGACCTTAGAAACACAGACACAGCATGTGAGACTGTGACCCTGACCTTAGAAACACAGACACAGCATGTGAGACTGTGACCCTGACCTTAGAAACACAGACACAGCATGTGAGACTGTGACCCTGACCTTAGAAACACAGATACAGCATGTGAGACTGTGACCTTGGCCTTAGAAACACAGACACAGCATGTGAGACTGTGACCCTGACCTTAGAAACACAGACACACACACAGCATGTGAGACTGTGACCCTGACCTTAGAAACACAGACACAGCATGTGAGACTGTGACCCTGACCTTAGAAACACAGACACAGACACAGCATGTGAGACTGTGACCCTGACCTTAGAAACAGAGACATACAGACACATGGATATAAATAGTTTACATTTTTCTTGAGTGTGATCTAAGACTCTGAGCTGAGAGGGAAAGCTGAAATCAGGTAAGAATGTCTGGTTTATTTCTGCACCGCGAGCATGCAGTTCCTCACTGACCTCAGCTTCCTCTCCCTGTTAAAAGCATGTCCATATAAAGACAGAAACTCTAAATAATCCATCCTGAGGAAGGACAGGAGAAGCTGTAATGAGGTCAGGCACAGTCTAGCTGCTCAGAGCTGTTAGGAGGCCACACACACCCACACACTAATTCACCAAAAACAATTTTACCCTGTTACCCAAAACCACATTGGCTCATTTTATTAAGAAACAGGTTAAGATAACAATAAAAACGAATGCATGAATGAATCTATTTCTGCTAAATATATTATTCACAATGTAGACATTGACCTGTGAGAATTCCCCCTCTGAAGGAGAGTCCCATTGGAACCCATCTGCTGCTTGCACTGGCTGCCAGGGCGCTTGTGTACTGTACTGTAATCACACTTACTGTTGTTGGAGTCTTGGTCCTTCTTCCCTGCGGGCTCACCCTGGCACTCCGAGCGCTCTGCAGTTTGGAACTCGCTCTGGGTGGGCCTGGGAGGTTGGTACATGCTCTGGGCCGGGACTATCCTCTGGGCACCCTGGTAGAAATTTTGCACTGACCCACCACCGGGCCTCTGGACCTGGATGTAGTGCTGGGCTGGCCCCAGGTTTGGGGCCTGCTGGTACAGGCCCTGGTCGCCAGGGCAACGGGTCAGGCCCTGGAACTGCGTTGTTCTCTGATAGAGCGACGGGGCAAACTGTCCGGCTTGGCTGTACATGTCACTCCAGGGAAAGGCCTGGAAAGCTGTCATCCCACCTGGAATTCAAATACATAAATAAATTTTTTTAAAAAAATACATAAAACACGGGTCGATGGCTGCTATTCGAGCGATTTCAGACTTGAGCGGTTTCTGACGAGGTTGCCATGGAAACATTTATAAAGCAGTCCCAGGAATTCAAGGGTAAAAGCACAAAGGAAAAAAAATGAATATTTCAGGGCCAGACTAACTCATTGAACCACTGAATACCTGAAAACTTTACAAAGCACCAAGAATGTGAGTTGTTTGAACTCTGGGCCCATCGAATTACAATTGTGAAATTCTTTAAGACTTTTCCTTGCATGATGAAACCTCCTGAGATAAAAAGCTATAAATATAGCACACAGAGTAGTGAACTGTACTGGAAACACCACCATAGTGCCACACGTGTCCAGATAACCAAGCTGCTTCTGTATTTTATGTACAATACAATTCACATTTCTATAGCATCTTTCATCACAAGGATCCCAAAGCGCTTCACACAAAAACACAAAAAAATACATTAAAAACAAAACAAAAAATGTAATACAAACAAAAACTGAGACAACAAATATGCTTTGAATTGTAAAATCAGGAAATCTAAGATAAAAAAAGCAAGTTTGTAAAAACGGAATAATTAGAAGTCTAAAAAAAAAATGTAATAAAATGTCTCAAACAGAACTCTGGTTCTTTAACCGTCTGAATTAAAGGTTAGGTTTCTGTTTTTTTTAGCGGTCAAGCCCAGGAGTATTTGGCAGAGGCAGCTCTCCTCGCCTCTCATCCCAGCAACACAGACCCAGCAGGAAGGCTCCTCTCCCTGTTCCCCGGCTTGCTGTTTGTTTGAGACCTACATTAAAACTGCAGACAGCGCCCCACAATCAAGTTCAATTTCACACTCAAATATCATTTACTTATGACACTTGTATAGCGCTTTTCATACAAAGGATCACAAAGCACTGTACAGTACATTCAAGAAAAAATGCATTTCCATTTACACAACACAATAGCTTTGTATAAAAATCCCCCGGCATGTTACACACACACACAACTGTTACATATTAAATAGCATATTAAAAAAATGACATATAAAAAATAAATAAATAATAATGTTAAACATGTAGAAATTTAAAAGACAATGAGATAAGAAAGCCGTTATATAAAAGTATGTTTTTAATGGTAAAAAGATACTTTTGTAACTTCCCTAATATAAGTCTCAAATGATAGATCAGGATCAAAGATGACCCCCAAATTTTTCATTTCTAGTTTAAGATTTAATGAGAAATTACTATGGTGGAGCTCATGTAATCCCACGTTTTAGTTGGTTCTGAGAGCCACTAGCATAACCTGTTTTATCTGAATTTAGCATAAAATAATTCTGAGACACCCAACACCTGATGCCTGCAAGACAAGCAGCAAGTAACTCCCCAGCAGAAGTAATTCCAGGGTGCCTGTGAACTACATCCTTCCAGAGTTTACCATTCCAGGAACTCCACTTTTAATCTGAAAACTTGATGGCAGTCAGGTTTGTCTGCATTTCCAAAATGTAGTTTTAGCTGTGGGATACTACTACCCCTCATCCCTAAGCGATCAGATCCAAGGGGGCCATTACCTTCTGCCGTTTCTGTTTTACTGAACGGATAGCATGTTACAGTGAAGGCCGACTGTGCACTGAGCTAGGTAATGTGCAGAGAATGTGAGCGCTGACAAAATTCCGCTCACCGCCCAGAATATCCTCCGCTCCGCTCCGCTCTTTCTTCCACTCCGCTCCGCTCCGCTCTTTCTTCCACTCCGCTCCACTGCTTGAGATTCCCGCTCCACTCACATTGTATTAAAATGATGAACTTTTTTTTCCCCCCACTGTGTTGCCAATTGCAGATGAAAAGATGTAATGTACATTCAGAAATGAATACGATTTAATCGTACAGAGCACAGCTTGACCCAAGTAAAAAAAAAAAAAAAATATCCCCATCTATGATAAAAGAAAAAAGCTGACAATGTGCTCAGAGAAGTTCTCTAATTCAATTCAAAGACACTTTCTCATTATTATTGATTTGTACTGAAAAAATGCATACATTGAAAATACAAAAGTCAGGAAATCTCATCTTGCAATGAACAGGTTTTTAACAGGTTCTTACGATGCTGTGAACGGTGTACTCACCTAGTTCAAACTTTGCATATGATTCGTATCAAATTAGCTTTATACTGGGCTTGTTTGTATCCAAGTATTGCATAGGGAGCTCAAAGCAATCCACAAACACATGAGTGAGTCTCAACGGGGCTGACGGACCACCCTGTAGTGTATTAACTATCTTAAGATTGAAGAAAATATAAACTGTGTTCACAGCGCTGTATTGGGGCATAACCGTAGAACTGTATAAAAACAATATAGGCTATGTTGGTATATAGTAACCGCAGACAGAGGGAGAATGCAACTCCATAAAATCGGGAGAAGATATATGTTTCTCTCCATAATGAATTATAAAGTGCAACGCCAATCACATTTAATATATAAAAAAAGCTTTTTTAAAAAATGCAATCTCAAGTCTGCAAAACATGAAAGTGCCTAATTGTGGTTTGAAACTGGAAAATGAATGGTTCCCATGCACAGGCATGATGGGAAATACTGCACAGTGACCGCAGCTGTATTTGTCACCTTCTTTGTTTCATTTTTCTGTGCAAACTCCATGGCCGAACATGTATTTAAGAAAAATAAACCCATGCTCAGTTCTTGTCAGTGCTGTGAAGAGCGGGTTGGAAATGTCCGCTCAGCGCTCCGCTCCAGCGACTCGTGAGCTAGAGATACATTCAGCCTGTCCCCCAGGGTCCTGCCTGGAAGCACGGGCTACTGGAGCGATCGCAGCCCTCACTCTCAATACACAACAAGACATAGTCACTTATCATCAGTGTGCTTCGTGTACATTACTAGTGTTTAGATTTGTATTCGAATAAGAATATATACCAAATGATAACCCTGGGAGTCCTGCAAGAGTCGAGTCTCTCTGACAAAGCAAGAGAACAGCCAAAGAGCACAAGGGTCAAATTATACATCATGAAAAACAAATGCACGTGCAATCCAACACTGTGAAGGTTAAATTACAGAGATGCAAAAATGTATCTATTAAATCGATTATTGATTGATCTTATTTTGTGAGCCTCAATTAAAACACCCATGAAATCGATTAATGGCCTCACCTAGCTGTTACAGCGACCCAGAACTCCCTGCTTTCCTAGCAGGCTGCTCGACTGGAGTGCTTTGCTTACATTGGTTTTGAGACGAAAACTGCAGAATCTAATAATTCAAAAAATGTAAAAATTGGATGTCTTTGTGCTTTTTAATAAAAAAGTTTTCTCAATGCTTGCATTCACACGGCTGTGTATAATTGTGTACATGCATGTT
Source organism: Acipenser ruthenus (assembly GCF_902713425.1). Classification (NCBI taxonomy): domain Eukaryota; kingdom Metazoa; phylum Chordata; class Actinopteri; order Acipenseriformes; family Acipenseridae; genus Acipenser; species Acipenser ruthenus. The sequence continues at coordinate 9,293,116 of NC_081211.1, forward strand.
TTCAGTTGTATTTTTGTGTTGCTTTTTTGATTGCTTCTTGCTTTTGAATAAAAAAGTGTTGATGCATCAGTTATTTAGGAAAAATATTATACCTTCTCTTTAAACCACATTTGTATAAAACCAAGAGTTTCTATCAGATTAGAGCTGAATGCAATCCGAAACGTCTACCCGAGGCTAGCAGTGCATGATAAAGGTTTGGTGGATTGGTGCAAAATTAGGCAGTTATCGTGTTCACCATGTACAGAAAAGCGTGACAGATAGAGACGGACACGATCAGCAAATTGTGTTGAATGAGGACCCTAAAAAACCTTTAAAAACAAAGCAAGCTCCCGTCTCTCCCCACCATCTCTCCCCCATCGCACACGCCCGTCTCTCCCCCACCGTCTCTCCCCACCATCTCCCCCACTGTCTCTCCCCCATCGCACACGCCCATCTCTCCCTCACCATCTCTCCCAACCATCTCCCCCACTGTCTCTCCCCCATCGCACACGCCCATCTCTCCCCCACCGTCTCTCCCCACCATCTCCCCCACTGTCTCTCCCCCATCACACACGCCCGTCTCTCCCCCACCGTCTCTCCCCACCATCTCCCCCACTGTCTCTCCCCCATCGCACACGCCCGTCTCTCCCTCACCGTCTCTCCCCACCATCTCCCCCACTGTCTCTCCCCCACCACACACACCCGTCTCTCCCCCACCATCTCTCCCCCACTGCACATGCCCGTCTCTCCCCCATCATCTCTCCCCCACCATCTCTCCCCACCATCTCTCCCCCAGCGCACACTCCTGTCTCTCCCCCACCATCTCTCCCCCACTGCACATGCCCGTCTCTCCCCCATCATCTCTCCCCCACCATCTCTCCCCACCATCTCTCCCCCACCACACACACCCGTCTCTCCCCCATCATCTCTCCCCCACCATCTCTCCCCACCATCTCTCCCCCAGCGCACACGCCCGCCTCTCCCTCACCTCGCAAGCCCGTCTCCCACCCACCGTGCACGCCTGGCTGCAGCAGGATCTGGTTGCCCCCCTGGCCCTGGTAGTAGCCGTGGCCGGCCCCCGTGCTGTAGGTCATGACCCCCGGGTTGGCTCCGTAGGTCAGGTAGGAGGGGTTGGCGTCGACGGGAGGGGTGGGGGCCAGGCTGGCGCTGGTCGGGTAGGTGGTGTTGATAAAGGGGAGGCGCTGGTACTGTGGGAGCTGCCCCTCGTTCAGGCTGTGAGTCACCAGCAGGCTGCCGTGCTGCTGTGCAAACTGGCCGAGCTGGAATGAGGCCAGGCCACCCGCGCTCTGGTTGCCGTGGAGATAGTGCTGGGGGGGGGGCTCCACCTTGAGGGAGGTCCTGAGGTGCTCGCTGTAATCACACAGGGGAGAGGGGTTGGACCTGAGAGAGGGAGACAGGAGGGGTTAGGGTTGCCTGCCTGCCTGCCAACACTGTGCCTGACTGTAGTCAGTGCCATTCTGTCCCTTGGCTTACATGATCAACACATTCAAAAAAATGACAAAAAGAGAGATTGAGGTATTGTGCATCTTAAACTTCTCTAATGTCACATTGGAAAGCGTTTCTGACCACGAAGCTGTGCCCCGCAGACCACCACACTGAAAGATATTCTACACGGACGGACACTTCCTTTGTAAGGGCTGGGGTTGTTCCTAATAAAGTGACCACACCCCCAGTATTTGCTGAAAATCCATCCTGTGCTCCACTCGCTGCACACTGATCATGGAAGCAGAGTTTCTTCAATGAAACAAGCGAGTGCCCGGAATAGCACAGCTCCAGCACAGCCTTTGATGTGATGCAGTTTAAACTTCAAGACCCTGAGCAGAGGGTAGAAACACAAGAGTGGCTGTGCAGCTGAGCAGGGAGCCTGTGGCCTGAGAGATTCCTCAGTTTAAATTTTCTGTGGTGCTGCGGTTGCGGTCTGCCCTGGGCAGCGTACCCAAACTGGGAAAATAAAGAAACTACAGCTTGTCCTAATTACACGCTTTCAGGGGCCCGCCTAGCTATATTGCACTCGAATTCTCACGGGCCTGTAGTGCCTGTCACTGCTGGAGGCCTGGGTTCAAATCGGGCAGCTCAGGTCACAAGCAAAATGACTGCTGGTCTCTTCAATTACCCCTTAGAAAAGTTGACCACAGTATAAGCACAGCCAAGTGCAATAATGCACAGTGAAAGCATGGTGAAGTATAGGCAAGCACTGTAAATAATAGTAAGGTATGTCAAATATATTAATAAACACCGTAGACTTTTCTAACGGTGGTGTTCCCCTTCACTCGCTCACCCAGTGGTTCCATCGCTCTGCAGGCTGTAGTTCAGCCCCTCCCTGCCGTGCCCCTCCTGCCCGCTCTCGGGTGTGTCCAGGGTCAGGGGCACCAGGTGGTTGGAGGGGTTGAAGGAGGCGCTGAGGGGCAGGCTGGCCCTGCGCAGGGGGGGAGGGCTGGGGATCGCAGGCAGGTACTCCAGCTGCAGCCCCATCTCCGCTGCCACCGCCAGGCCTGTCAAGAGAGCAGAGTCAGCTCCCTGTCAAGCACGGGGTAACACAGGGCGCATGCATTCTCACAACTCATTACAGAGCAGCTTGCTGCTGATGTGTCACTGTTATATCACTGTATTCTTCTTCTTTAGATTCACTTTGTATCATTTTCTGATAAAATGGCATCCTAGTGACTTGTTTAAAACCAGAGTGCAGCCACAGACTTGTCTCCCTGCAACACTCAACCCCAGAGAACATAAGGAATACATCACTAAGAAACAGCATAGTGAACAACACTCAACCCCAGAGAATGTAAGGAATACACCACTAAGAAACAGCATAGTGGACAAATGAGGTAGAGAGCTGGAGGGGGGCAAGGTAATGATTGTTACACTTTGGTATCCAAGCTGGGCATGTTGCAGAGCTCTCTGAGGCCACAGGAGAGTTTGAAAAAGTCCCCAGGATGTGAAGAAGACGATGATGACGACATTAGTTAAGATAACTCGGATATTGCAGAACCATAACATAAACTGTGGTAAATGCATAGTATAAACATGGGAAAATCAAAGGTGAAAATTGCAGAATGGCTGTGCAAGTGTACCCTGGGGAGCCTTTATAAGGGAGGTTCTGTACGTACTGGTGGGATTGGAGGGGCTGCCCAGCATGCTGGTGAAGTGGATCTGGTTCTGGTTCTGCTGCACTGCCAACCGGGGCATGATGGGCTGATTGTGCATCTGAAACCCGCCTCTGAAACACACATTGAACAAGACCTCCATTACAAACACACTCACTCCATCAGCACCCTGCCACTGAGACACACACACACACACAAGACCCCTGTTACAAACACGCTCACTCCATCAGCACCCCGCCTCTGAGACACACACACACAAGACCTCCATTACAAACACACTCACTCCATCAGCACCCTGCCTCTGAGACACACACACAAGACCTCCATTATAAACACACTCACTCCATCAGCACCCTGCCTCTGAGACACACACACACACAAGACCTCCGTTACAAACACGCTCACTCCATCAGCACCCTGCCTCTGAGACACACACACACAAGACCTCCGTTACAAACACGCTCACTCCATCAGCACCCTGCCTCTGAAACACACATTGAACAAGACCTCCATTACAAACACACTCACTCCATCAGCACCCCACCTCTGAGACACACACACACACACAAGACCTCCGTTACAAACACACTCACTCCATCAGCACCCCGCCTCTGAGACACACACACAAGACCCCCGTTACAAACACGCTCACTCCATCAGCACCCCGCCTCTGAGACAAACACTGAACAAGACCTCCGTTACAAACACGCTCACTCCATCAGCACCCTGCCTCTGAGACACACACACACAAGACCCCCGTTACAAACACGCTCACTCCATCAGCACCCCGCCTCTGAGACACACACACACAAGACCCCCGTTACAAACATGCTCACTCCATCAGCACCCCGCCTCTGAGACAAACACTGAACAAGACCTCCGTTACAAACATGCTCACTCCATCAGCACCCCGCCACTGAGACACACACACACACAAGACCCCCGTTACAAACACACTCACTCCATCAGCACCCCGCCTCTGAGACAAACACTGAACAAGACCTCCGTTACAAACACGCTCACTCCATCAGCACCCCGCCTCTGAGACAAACACTGAACAAGACCTCCGTTACAAACACGCTCACTCCATCAGCACCCTGCCTCTGAGACACACACACACAAGACCCCCGTTACAAACACGCTCACTCCATCAGCACCCCGCCTCTGAGACACACACACACACACAAGACCTCCGTTACAAACACACTCACTCCATCAGCACCCCGCCTCTGAGACACACACACACACACAAGACCTCCGTTACAAACACGCTCACTCCATCAGCACCCCGCCTCTGAGACACACACACACACACAAGACCTCCGTTACAAACACGCTCACTCCATCAGCACCCCGCCTCTGAGACACACACACACACACAAGACCTCCGTTACAAACACGTTCACTCCATCAGCACCCCACCTCTGGGACACACATTTCTAACGCTCTAGAGCGGTGTTGGGTACGTCAACCTGAGACTGTCTTTAACTCTGCGTAGTAACAGATGCCATGCAGCTATTCTATGAGCTCCCATCACTTAAAGCTCTGCCTCCAGTCCTACCCAGGGGGTGCGGCGGTCAGCTGGATGTGTCCGGAGACCTGGGGCGCCTGCATGGCTGTGGTGGGCAGGGTGGACGCCGCGCCTCTGCCAGTGTACTTCTTATCCTGCTTCTGGGTGGTCTTGTCAATCTTCCGCCACTTCGCTCGCCGGTTCTGAAACCAGACCTGAGGGAGAGGAACACTACTGAACTACAGAACAGAGGGGCTGTTACACAGCTCAGAGATAGCGGGTTACAGACAACACACACAGAGAGAGACAGAGACAAAGAAAGAGAGAGAGAGAGAGAGAGAGAGAGAGACTATTACACAGCTCAGATTTTACTTTTAATCGCACTTTATTTTCAATTAAATTAGACAGTACAACAAAAACATTTCCACAAGATCAAATAACCTTACCAGTTTAAAGAGAGACCAGCTAAATCAGCATTTCCAGATTGATGCTCAGTTCATCATCATAGAGAGTTCACATAGAGCACCATTAAAAACACCAGCTTACATCAAACATGTCATTGTTGTGCATCCATTTGTAGTAATGGAATTCTAATGTAACCCTACATTTAACACAACTACTACAAACATGCACAGCATGCTGGCTCTCACAACCGTTTACCCTATTCTTCCTGCTCTTGTAAACAGCCATCCTGGCCTGGCCAAGCAGGAAATTAGCTAGCTGGTCTGTGTGTCTGGTTTTCCAAGAATACCTGACCCAGTAGTAACAGCCTCTCTGTGGGCAGGGCAGCTCGAAGTTGGTGGAACAGCTGTGTGACTCTGGCACGGACGAGCAGACCTGTGACACCAAAGGAGTGGGTGCTCTGTGTGTCCAGGCAGGGGTTGTGGAGGATGGGCTCCTCCAGGAGCCACTGCAGGGTGAGGGAGCCCTCCTCTCTCTGCACCCTCAGCAGGCGCCAGGCCTCCAGCAGGTTGTGGTAGAAGGCTGGCAGCACAGACACATCCTCCCTGCCTCTGTCTGTGAAGAACAACACTGTGTCCAGCTGTAGCTCCCCCACCTTGCGAAGCAGGTAGCAGGCCAGCGGTCTCTATGGCAGGGATTCAGGACCATACAGCAGCCTCAGGACAGACTGCAGCCGGAAGGCAGCGACTCTGCTGGTGATGTCAATCAGTCCCTGCCCCCCCTCCTCCTCCTGGGGCAGGTATGGCATGCCCTGTCGCAGCCAGTGCAGCACGTCCCAGAAGAAATCCAGCAGCGATTTCTGCACCTCCTTCAACAGCCCCTTTGGCAGCTTTACACACACCAGCCTGTGCCACAGTGTAGAGGACACCAGGTTATTAATGATGAGGGTCCTGCCTCTGCAAGACAGCTGTGCAAGCAGCCACCCCTGCACCTCGTCCAGCAACCCCTCCCAGTTCTTCCGTTCACTGGCCTGGTCCTCCATGTATTTAAAACCGCCATGTCTCCAGTGCAGCCCAGATGGCAGGTCTGGAGGCCCGCACCCCTCCATCCCCCACCAGCAGAGCACAGCTCTTAGTCCAGTTTATCTGGGCTGATGACATTGACTGGAAGTCTCTCAAGGGGGTACTGAGAGACTCTGAAGTCCTCAACTAGCCTCCTATTTGGATTGGACTCTAGAGTTCAGTGGAGTTCCAGAATGTCCGTCTCCAGCACTCTCATCGACTCGTTGATGCTTCTAGTGACACTCACAGCATGCTGCTGACAGAACTGGCGGAGCTGCACATCCCACCACTGCTTCAGGGAACTAAAGAGCTCTTCTGTGCCCTCCGCCAGAAGAAACTAAAATGTCTTAAAATGAGTGTCACTGGTTAGAAGTGTGTTAAAATGCCAATAGGCACTACAGGCCTTTTAAAAGAGGGGATTAAAACACTGGAGACCACCAAGCAGTGATCAGATAAGCCAGTGTGATAACAGGATTTAAAAATTCCAAAATTATTTTTAAAACAGTAAAACCGGTCTAATCTGGCCAGAGAGACAGCATTACCCCTGACCTTTACCCATGTATTTATTTATTTATTCATTCATTCATTCATTCATTCATATAGCACTTGTTATACAAAAGTATCGCAAAGCACTGTACAGAGAAAAAAAAAGAACAAACCACAATACATTTGTATAGCATGTCACACATACAACTGCCACAGTCAGACCATTTAAATAACAGTATACACATAATACAAAAGCAGCAATTTTAAAGTTACATTTAAAACCCACTAAGATAAGAAAGCCATTTTATAAAAGTGTGTTTTAGTCTTGACTTGAAAACTGTAACGGTCCCAGCTTTCCTGACAAACGAAGGCAGAGTATTCCATAATTTAGCAGCTCTACAAGAAAAAGCCCTGCCTTTCGTGTTGCTTTTGTTGACCCTAGGAATAACCAGCAGGTATACTGCCTTTTATTTGTGTTAAAATGTTTCATATTTTTCAAAAATCCATTGAAGCTCTGTGGCAGACTGCGCATGTGGCTCAGTGTGATTCCGATCCACCTGGTCATTCTCTGTGCAGTTCAAATCTCTATCTGGCAGTCTGCCAGGGCATTGTCCAATGTCTGTAAAAACGCTACTCTTTCCCTACCGTCGATGGGTGCGTAAACATTGATAAAAACAAGCGTCTTCTGCTCAATTAATCGATTGTACCATGAGCAGGCGTCCTTTAACTGCTTCATCGACGGTAAGAGAAAGAGGTTTAAAATCCTCAGAGAATCAAACTACTATTCCTGCACTCGGAGAGGACCCGGGACTTAAAACAACATCCCCTCCCCATTCTTTAAACAACAGAGGAAACAGAAAAAACAGAGATAGAAAAAAATGATTCCTTTCCTGATCATTGTGATCGACTTTACAGGGACCGCACCTGAGTTTACTGACCACGTTCTTCAATCTCCATCTCCTGATCGCTGAAGCGCTCAGTGCCTGAGTTTAATGAACACGTTCTTCAATCTCCATCTCCTGATCGCTGAAGCTCTCAGTGCCTGAGTTTACTGAACACGTTCTTCAATCTCCATCTCCTGATCGCTGAAGCGCTCAGTGCCTGAGTTTAATGAACACGTTCTTCAATCTCCATCTCCTGATCGCTGAAGCGCTCAGTGCCTGAGTTTACTGAACACGTTCTTCAATCTCCATCTCCTGATCGCTGAAGCGCTCAGTGCCTGAGTTTACTGAACACGTTCTTCAATCTCCATCTCCTGATCGCTCAAGCTCTCAGTGCCTGAGTTTACTGAACACGTTCTTCAATCTCCATCTCCTGATCGCTGAAGCGCTCAGTGCCTGAGTTTAATGAACACGTTCTTCAATCTCCATCTCCTGATCGCTGAAGCGCTCAGTGCCTGAGTTTACTGAACACGTTCTTCAATCTCCATCTCCTGATCGCTGAAGCGCTCAGTGCCTGAGTTTACTGAACACGTTCTTCAATCTCCATCTCCTGATCGCTGAAGCGCTCAGTGCCTGAGTTTACTGAACACGTTCTTCAATCTCCATCTCCTGATCGCTCAAGCGCTCAGTGCCTGAGTTTACTGAACACGTTCTTCAATCTCTATCTCCTGATCGCTCAAGCTCTCAGTTCCTGAGTTTAATGAACACGTTCTCAATCTCCATCTCCTGATCGCTGAAGCGCTTAGTGCCTGAGTTTACTGAACACGTTCTTCAATCTCCATCTCCTGATCGCTGAAGCGCTCAGTGCCTGAGTTTACTGAACACGTTCTTCAATCTCCATCTCCTGATCACTGAAGCTCTCAGTGCTTGAGTTTACTGAACACGTTCTTCAATCTCCATCTCCTGATCGCTGAAGCTCTCAGTGCCTGAGTTTACTGAACACGTTCTTCAATCTCCATCTCCTGATCGCTGAAGCTCTCAGTGCCTGAGTTTACTGAACACGTTCTTCAATCTCCATCTCCTGATCGCTGAAGCGCTCAGTGCCTGAGTTTACTGAACACGTTCTTCAATCTCCATCTCCTAATCGCTGAAGCGCTCAGTGCCTGAGTTTACTGAACACGTTCTTCAATCTCCATCTCCTGATCGCTCAAGCTCTCAGTTCCTGAGTTTACTGAACACGTTCTTCAATCTCCATCTCCTGATCGCTGAAGCGCTCAGTGCCTGAGTTTACTGAACACGTTCTTCAATCTCCATCTCCTGATCGCTGAAGCGCTCAGTGCCTGAGTTTACTGAACACGTTCTTCAATCTCCATCTCCTGATCACTGAAGCTCTCAGTGCCTGAGTTTACTGAACACGTTCTTCAATCTCCATCTCCTGATCGCTGAAGCTCTCAGTGCCTGAGTTTAATGAACACGTTCTTCAATCTCCATCTCCTGATCGCTGAAGCTCTCAGTGCCTGAGTTTACTGAACACGTTCTTCAATCTCCATCTCCTGATCGCTGAAGCTCTCAGTGCCTGAGTTTACTGAACACGTTCTTCAATCTCCATCTCCTGATCGCTGAAGCGCTCAGTGCCTGAGTTTACTGAACACGTTCTTCAATCTCCATCTCCTGATCGCTGAAGCTCTCAGTGCCTGAGTAATGAACACGTTCTTCAATCTCCATCTGCTGATCGCTCAAGCTCTCAGTGCCTGAGCCATTCTTCAATAAATATTTTACAGAGCTGACAAACAATTTAGTATCAGGGAAATAATTCTCCACTACAACCCCTCTATTTCCCTTCGTTTTTCCTAAAAACTATCTTATACTCTGCACACTGTATCCTCCCTTTTGATTGCTGGCTTCCTGATGATCCCGAGGCGAGAGAGGAGTCAGTGAAGCCTCCCACGCCATCGCTCTCAGTCCCGGGGGAGCCCTCAGTAACGGCGCTGGCAGCAGCCACACTCCAGAGCTTAGTGACCCGCCTCCTGGCAGAGCTGCTCTGCTCTCCGGCTCACTGTCCATTACTCCTCAGCCAGCGCTCTCGCTGCCGTCTACCGACCACTCTTTGCTACAGTCCCTTCAGCTGCCCATTTCCACCTGCATCTCCACTTCTCCCCACACCGTCTCCACTGTCACAGTTGCTGTGTGTGAGCTGCTCAGATCCTAGATCCCTCAGATGTGATCAATGTTTGTTCCCCACACCTCTCTAGGGGACAGAACTGCTCCAGGATTGTCTTTACCCCATGCCTACGTGTCAGCTATTCAAAGGGGATATTTGTCAGCTTACTTTTTTAAAAACCTCTAATTAACCGGATAACTTCTTAATACCGTTTTTAAAAGAATCAGAAAAGGTAAAGTCGGCAGCTCTTACACACACTCAATCCAAGACTTCGCCCACACACTCCCTGCATGCACCACGAGAGAGAGAGAATGTTACACAGATCAGATAGTGTTACAGACAGCACACACGGACAGAGAGAGAGAGCGAGAGAGAGAGAGAGATCGGTAATCAGCAGAGATAGAGTGTTACTTCAAAATCCCCAACAGCACCATTGTTTTCAGAAAGGTAAAAATCACCCAATGAAGCTACCAAACCAGAGATGAACCCAGACAATTTATTAAAGGTTTGTAAGGTTTCTTTACCATTCATTTTAGAATTTCAATTGGTGCTTCTTTAACAAAAAAAAAATAACAAAATGATTGTGTCAGTAAGAAAGTGGGGCTCCCTCACCATGATCCTCTGTGGGGTGACCCCGATGGCAGCGGCGATCTCTTTGCGCTTCTCCCCGTCTGGATAGTGATCCTCTTGAAACATCCTCTCCAACTCCTCCAGCTGGTCTGCACCAGACAGGGAGTGAGAAAGAGTGAGGAGTGTGGGAGAGGGAAAGGGAGAGGGAGTAGAGAGAGGGAGATAGAAAGTGAGAGAGAGAGAGAGGAGAGAGAGAGAGAGAGATTGAGGCACCAAGCTCCCTCCTAGACACAATGCTACCCACACACAAAATGGGATAAATTCAAAGCACATCTGCCCATCTCTTGCAGATGATTCGCTGGTGATCTGTGCAGATCTGCTAAATTTATATATTCTGCCACTGATGAAAGCATTAGCTGAAATGTTTGCATACACTTGGCAAAACTTTGGTCTACTTAACTCATGGTTTCTCACAGTTTTACCAAAAGATCCCCCGAGTAAATGCAGCCCCCCTCACCTCGGTGCCCCGGTCTGGTCCTTACCAGTGTTATAAAGGGTCCTGGTCTTCTTCTTGGGCAGGGGTGGCATGGCAATGCTGTCCCCCAATTCATCCGGTGTCAGGGACTCGCTCAGGCTCCGGTAGTGGGGGTACGCCCCCTTGGCCTGGCTGGCGTAGCGGGTGTGGCGGCGGGTGGCGTAGGCAGGGTTGATTTTGAGGTCCACAGGCTGGAACTCGGCCAGGCTGAGCACTTTGGAAGGCAGCATGAGGGGGCCATCGCCCTGGGGGGAGGAGGAGGAGGCCTGGGTGCCCAGCTTGAGGTCCCCGGGCTCATGATCGCTGTCCCCCAGGGCTTGGTAGGACCTCTTGGCTCCCTGCACCCCCCTCTGCTCTGGCTCCTCTTCGTGGTAGATCCCCACAGAGGCCTGGGGGCAGTAGGAGGCAGGCAGCTGGACAAAGTCTTCCGCCGAGGGCTCGTTCCTCTCAAAGAACCCCGGCACACGCCCGCAGACAGTCACGAAGTTGACTTGGCACTCAGAGGGTATGGTCTCCGATGTCAGGAAAGGGGTGCTCTCCCGAGGGGTGGGCTGCTCCTCCACCTGCAGCACGCAGAAACTGTCCTCCTCGGAGTCAATGGCACGGCCCTCTGTCACCCCCTCCACAGACACGCTGTTGATCAGGACAGTGCGATAGCCAGGCTGGGGAGAGGTCTCCTGGGTCTCTGGCGCTCCTCTTTCTTCTTCTTCTTCTTCCTCCTCCTCCTCCATCTCTTCCTCCTCTCGTTCCTCACTGGAAGACCCCGGCCCCTCACTCCCCCCTCGTCCACTCTCTGTCTCGCTCACCAGCTCATTGCAGAGCAGCTCTCTCCGGCCTGCAACACAAACAGGGGTGCAAGTCAGTGTGAAAACACAAATCCTGCAGAACTACATGAAAAGGTTACAATTCAATCTGCAGAAGCCTGTAGCAAGCTATGCACACAGAGTCCCTATACCTGTAGTATAGCACACAGCAAGCAGGGGAGCAGGCATCCTGTCCCCAGGCTTGGATAGGTATTAATAAATAATGAACTCACGAAGATGTGCAAGAGGGTTACATTAGATCAGGTCAGTAATTTAGGGAAGAGATGGAACACACACGAGGAGGGCAACAGACCGGGAACAGACCGGGGAAGGAACACCCTGCGGAACAGACCAGGGAACGAACACCCTGCGGAACAGACCGGGGAAGGAACACCCTGCGGAACAGACCAGGGAAGGAACACCCTGCGGAACAGACCGGGGAAGGAACACCCTGCGGAACAGACCGGGGAAGGAACACCCTGCGGAACAGACCGGGGAAGGAACACCCTGCGGAACAGACCGGGGAAGGAACACCCTGCGGAACAGACCGGGGAAGGAACACCCTGCGGAACAGACCGGGGAAGGAACACCCTGCGGAACAGACCGGGGAAGGAACACCCTGCGGAACAGACCGGGGAAGGAACACCCTGCGGAACAGACCGGGGAAGGAACACCCTGCGGAACAGACCGGGGAAGGAACACCCTGCGGAACAGACCGGGGAAGGAACACCCTGCGGAACAGACCGGGGAAGGAACACCCTGCGGAACAGACCGGGGAAGGAACACCCTGCGGAACAGACCGGGGAAGGAACACCCTGCGGAACAGACCGGGGAAGGAACACCCTGTGGAACAGACAGGTGAATGACACTGTTAATATCTTAACATTTCCACAGAAGGAAGAACAGAGAGTACGGCCGGTCTCTAATATCTGCTGGTCAGCATGAAGCAGAGAGTTGCTCAACAGTGTATTGCTTTCAGGAATACTTTAAAGTTAGGGATACCTTACAATCGAAAGCCAGTACCGAAGCCAATTAAAGTAAGGTAAGTGGATTTCAAAACATTAGGGACTGCACCTACCTCTCCAAACACTGCCAAAAAACCAACATAATCCAATCAGAAAAAAGATACTACTTCTCATATTAAACAGTAACGTGGCTGTATTATTGTGTTGGTTTTTCAGGTAATTGCATTGCCAGCACGGGAGCTCTCCTTGGTTCCTCAGCTGTGCAGGTGGGAGTGAGATCACAGTGGAGGGACTGAAGATTACCTTCAAGAACAACAGATTGCACACCTGGCAGCTGTCTTCACACACACTCCTCTACAGTCCTTTACTGTTCACAATGACGTAGGAGACAGGAGACATAAGAACGAAGGTCCTAACAAAGTGAATACTCAACAAACAGTTAAGCTTATTATGGAAAGGATTGGATGTTACAGGAAACTGATTGCATTTCAAAAGTAGGATTCAAAGTTGAAGGCAGAAATGAATGCCGGTCAAGTAAGACGTGTGTTCTGCACGGAACTGGCTTTATCTCACCTGTACAGGTAAGGCCTGAAGTAAAACACAAGGCCCTTTGAGGAGGGTATTAAATACTTTATAGTAGCTGGAGGCACATTTGTGCAGCAGTGTGTTTGATACATGTGAACACCCACAGGTATGATAATAACTGGAATTCCATTATATTTAAAAGGTGTAGTTTTAAAATTACAAGACATACTAAATTAAAATCAGAACATGTACTAAATATTTGAAACATGTTGTAAATAACATGTTTGTGACCAGAATGCCTTCCATATATCAACACAATGTTCATGTGTAAGTGTGACTTATAGACACCCCTCCTTATTCCCCCCCAGTCTCATACTCCTGACAGTGTGCCAAAGACATCCTTTCCAGCTGAAATCCACGTCGCACACGCTTTGAAAATGTAGACAGGTGAACGAGTTGTGATATTTTTGGGGGTCCCTAATACCTGCGGACCAACATGGAGGGCAGTACTGCTTTCAGGCCGGCATTTTACCACCAATATCGCTGCCAATGTTACTTAACCCCTTGGGTCCATGTCGGAGCAGGTCCGACATTGCAAATGTCCTGTTCCGGTCCAATGTCCGTTATCATTTTCTGCCTTTATCATTTCTGTAGTTCACTACTATTTTTTACAAAATAACTTGCTGAGACGGTAAAAAAATATATTTGTTATCACTTCAGTGACATATTGTATGTTTCTTTGCTAAGCTGATCGCTCATTTCATACACCTGCATATAGATGACAGAAAAGCAACCGTGACAAACAAACCAGTGTTTTTATTTAGTAGATTATATGGGGGGGAATTACATTCACCACTCAGTCCAGGGAGCCCCTTCATTCTGGGGATTCACTGACCCATTTATCAACTGCATACAACTATGGTCAAACATTTTGCATCTCCCTATAGAATTAACTGCCTTTATCCAAATCTAACATGAAATAGTGTACCACTATCATGGCTTCCGGTAGACCTTTGCAAAATCATTTTAGTTTCTTTGATTACATGACGTTAAATAAAATATCTAAATTATGTTCATATAGTTTATGTCTCAATCCTACAATTCTAGGTGATGCAAACCCTTTGGCCACAGCCTTCTGTGTGACACTGACAACTGCCATTCCATATCTCTATAACATTCGAGCAGAAGTCTTGTGATGCGTACTGCTTATGTGTGCCCGGTTGGGGACTAACAGTATCACACCACAAAAATGCTGTGTTAGTGTCAGCGCGTCTGCAAATTCATTTGTGTAGCCTAGTTTATTTGTGTCTCAGTTCAATGGTTTTGCTCCGAACGTATTCAGCACTTCTTTAATTCTTGTATAAGAACCTGTTGCTGAGGATCTCAACCTTCATATATCTAACTTTAGGTCTATTACACAACATATAAAAAAAACAGGAATAGATTTCTAAAAAGTGTCCGGGAGAGGTATTTTTGCATGCTCAGCACGGGACTCCACACATTCAATGTAAAGAGAGACGGTACTGCGCTCCGCTACAAAAGTAAATGCACTAATCGGCAGTGCAATGTTCTCTGATCTTCACAAACTAGGAATGCTAAACAATCCGAATATCAAACCAATACGGTTATACATGAAGTGACCAGATGTCCCGTTTTGGACGGGACAGTCACACCTTTCTTGGCACGCTCGTTCCGTCCCGTTTCCGCTTCAGTGGCTACAGCATGAGAAATTCCAGGAAGAAATAACCTGCGCATCAGCAGAATGACTGTAGCTCGCCGTCTGCATGAAAATGATTTGCATACTCGGAGGCCATTCAGGGGCAACATGTTGACAGCTGAAAGATGAAATCGCGGTCTTCTGTGGGACAGAGAATATCTGAGGTGATGGCAGAGAGTGGTGGAGTGTTTTATTCACCGATGAATGCCGTTTTGCCCTTGACAGACCTGACGGAAGATAACGTGTGTGGAGACTTCGTGGTGAGCTTTATGCTGAGTGTTGAGTTGTTCAAGCCAACCCCTTGGTGCGGTGGAAGTGTGATGATGTGGAGAGGAATCTCCTTTAACACAAGAACACCTTTGGTGCAGATTGAGGGCCACCTTACTGCTCTGTGATACATTGATGAAGTCCTTGAGGCAACAGTTCCTGCAAGCCAATCCAGAAGTGTGGATTTTCCAGCAGGACAATGCAAGACCACACAGTGCTAGGATTACAATTGCATGACTTCAAGAAAACAATGTCGAGGTCTTGCTATGGCCAACTTTTTCTCCAGACCTGTCCAATAGAACATCTGTGGGACCAAATCACCAGTGCCATTCACAGGAGACAACTGCGACCAGCCAACCTTCACCAGCTGGCTATAGCTGCATAGGAAGAATGGCGGAACATCTCACAGCAGTTTATCCAGAGGCTGATCAGGTCTATGCGTCAAAGCTGCCAGGATTGTGTTAATGCTCAGGGAGGTCATACCCGATACTAACTTTATCATGTTTTCATTTTGAAAGTGCGTCATGTTTGTTCATATTTTCTGTGTTTTTGTTTGATATCTAGATTTAAAATATTTGATTAAATCCATTAGACCTGAGTGTTGCATTTCTTTTGTGCATCTGTATATTTTCTATTGAAATTCTATATTCACTTTCACCACAGGTACCCTCTAAGAAACGTATGTTCACATTTTTGAAAATCATATTGTAAAAAGACTTATTTATTTATTTAAGTATACATGTTATGTTGTTTAAGTAATAATTAAATACAATAGTTTCAGGTCTACATGTGCCCATTTAATTTCTTTAAAAATGTATTTACATTGATAGTTGACATGATACAATAGAAAACAAGAACATGTCCTCATTTAATTTTACCTTAATTTCTTCTTAGAAATATCTAAATAAGCTGCCTTAGAGGCAGGATACATCTATTTTTAATTTGGTGACCCCTTATTTATATTTCTGTGTTAAATGTATTTTAGAAGCTGTATATTTTATCCTGCAAAGTTTAAGAAAAATAAGAGAGAATGGAGTAAGAAAGTTTACAAACGAAAGGAGGCCATTCGGCCCATCTTGCTCGTTTGGTTGTTTGTAGCTTATTGATCCCAGAATCTCATCAAGCAGCTTCTTGAAGGATCCCAGGGTGTCAGCTTCAACAACATTACTGGGGAGTTGGTTCCAGACCCTCACAATTCTCTGTGTAAAAAAGTGCCTCCTATTTTCTGTTCTGAATGCCCCTTTATCTAATCTCCATTTGGTGCTATCTGTTGCTATATAAGGTATTTTATAAATATTTTACTTCATCAATTATCACTGCTATTAGTTTAATAGAAGAAAAACAACACCTTGATAAAAACATGTTTTTTCTTCAGCGAAAGAGGCAAAGGTCAGGGCTGAATTACTGGGGGTGGAGTCGATCCCTTTGTTTCTCCAAATAGTTTTATTTCCAAATGTCCTTTTTAACATGTTTTAAGACAACAAGTATCACTTAAAACAGAATCTGTGAAACACATGTTAACTGTATGGCATTTCCTGCCTTGTCTGTGCAGTTTTTCATACCAATCAATGATAAAGAGAAAGTACCTCCTGACAATCTGAAAACCTCTGCACATTTTACATAGGCTATTACATAGGTAATGAAGATTATTTTGTAGGGAAAGTGACATTTCATTTGATACTGTTGACTCAAAAAAATGAACTCCAGCCATGATCAGCAAAGAAATGAGCCTTCATAAAATGTGTAGTTATCCAATTCAGATCGTCAGAAGATGCTTTCTCATGATCACTGGTACCGAAAAACTGCATAGATTGAAAATAATGGAATAGACAGGACATTTCACAATGCAACAGGTCTGAAGAGATACCTGTCAGCTTACAGCATGTTAATAGAGGGGGTTTGGAAATACAACTATTCAGAGAAACTGAAAGGGTTTCCCTACCTGGATGACTATTTACCAGACTTAATAACTGCTTCAGAAGGAAATTCCAGCTTCTGTAATCAGGGCAGCTTCTAAAACTCAGAAAGGCGGATTATTGGTGAAAAGGTGGGGACTCTTCTGGGGGATGCAGTGGGGTTCATGCACACAGTCCAAAGACAGGATCTTTAACACACTGCATCACCTTTGGGCTTCCCTCCACATCATCGGACATGTATGAGTCTTGTTAAATAGTAGAAAGAGGCTGAAATCAATATTATCTATTAATCCAAGCAGAAACTGCAATAGGAACACAATATACATAACAAATACTAGGGATATTAAACAGGAGGAAATGTTATATTGTGAAAAAAATAGATGATTCTATGAAGTAATCATTTAATAATGAGATCTGTTTTCATACAGGAAGGGCCTGGTTTGCAGATTGAACACTGGAGGAAGAGGAGGATCGCACAGAGATAGAGATAGAGATAGAGAGAGAGAGAGAGAGAATGAGAATGCAGTTTCCTTGACATAAAAGGGACTAGATTTGCAGCAGTAATCAGCAATAGTTTTTTGTGTGTGTGTGAATTAAGAATCTCAGAATTTGATATTATTGAATTGCTACTGTGTAATGTAATAACTAGTTGTGTAGAAATTAAATTAAAAAAACAATAAGATAATTTATTCACAAAAACAAGTTTTTGAAAGTAAAAGATTCCTCTCTGAATATCACCACGAGTCTCTACATTCACTTTCAATAGGATATTAGATCAAACATTACCAAAGTGGAAATAGAAACTACAGCGCTTCACCGTAACTTGGAAGTTAAAAGTTATTCACAATGGTTCCATACTGTCCCAGTTTAAGGACTTCAAAATCTGGTCACCTTAATTATACAATATATTGCACACACAATATATTACTTTATTATTACAATTGTGCTGAATGCCTTTACAGTGTGGTGCCTGTGAGATTTACACAAATAAATAAATAAATAAACAAATCAAGAATTAACATTAGACATGAACAAATTGTATAAAAACAAGCGCACGGTGAACTCGCGACTTCAATTGATACTTCACTAAAAGTAACTCCCGGACGACTAAATTCGTGCACTGCGCTATTGTACTTAAACGCTGTGCTAAATAAAGCCTGGCCGCATTATTATTGAATGCAATTTAAATAGGCCTAGTATTGGGAATCACAGTAAATTGGCAGGTCTCGAGGGTGTATTAACTAAACGCCGTTCAAACTATTTAGCTTTGTGTTATTAACTGCCTAATGCAATAATTACACGCATAAAACAATAAGCTTAATTCCTTACCGAAGTCGTTACCAGGGTCTTGTTCTTGTCCATTTTTTTCAGGGTCACACGAATCCATTTCACAAACCTTTTAATTCTTGTTATCACTTTGCTTTTTCTGATTTCTTTTCATTTAGTGTCCTAGTGGAAATACACCTCTCCCCAGAAAGCGGAAAGGACCATTTCAGAAAGGAGGGGGAGCGGGGAAATTGAACGCAATTAATTAGTTAATTACAAAAATAACGAGGCTTTGGTTTTGCTATAGATCTGGGACAAGCATGCGAAGCGAATTGGTCATGTGTGTGTTTAATTTCAAAGAATGTGCTTTAAAAAGAATTATAATTCGCGGTGTTTTTTGCACGTCTAATGGTTCCATCCAATTGGAGCACACCTGTGTTAAGCGCTGCTCAGAACTGCGGCACCTGACTGAAATTGAAGGAAAGCGACTATCCACCAGTCATCATGTACTCACGGACATGCGGTACACTTTCCAGCTGTAATTTGACATATAACTTACATTTTCTTACGTGAAAATATCCAATACCCTGTGTTATTAGGGTTACCAGGTTTCCAGTGAAAAACTGGGACATTTGTTTTCTTCAATTCATTGACGCGGTAGCAACTCCGAAACTAATTATAAAACACATAATCAGAATTATTAAACAACTAATCCTAAAATTGATTCTTGTATTTCTGAATGCCGCTGACACATCCTAATGAATACTCTGCTGTTAACTTATAGGAGGCTGTGTGGTCCAGTGGTTAAAGACAAGGGTTTATAAGCAGGAAGTCTGCGGTTCAAATCCCACCTCAGCCACTGATTCATTGTGTGATCCTGAGCAAGTCACTTAACCTCCTTGTGCTCCGTCTTTCAGGTGAGACGTAGTTGTAAGTGACTGCAGCTGATGCATAGTTCACACACCCTAGTCTCTGTAAATCGCCTTGGATAAAAGCGTCTGCTAAATAAACAAATAATAATAATAACTTGCTGAGCACACTGCTGCAGTTTTGACCTTTTTTGGGGGGTGGATTCTGCTAAGTAGTAAAACCGAGGCGATGTAGCAACCATACCGTTTCTGACCGGGACAGTAAGTGAAGGCTGAAATCCGAGTTTTCTCGGGATGTTTGGTAATCTCCTGTGTTACTAAATCAACTACAAGTGTAGCCCGTGCCTCAAAGCCCAGTATGCTAGTCAAGTACAAAACCAAACTATTGCTTCATCTCCCACTCCCATTACAAAAAATGCTGTAGTACTGTAACGCTGTATTTGTAGACAATGTAACCATTCCCAGAGACACACCCTTATAGAGATATCTTCCACATCCCTGTCCTGTCACCTTTCTCCTGCAGATATACCTGCAGTATAGTCTGTTGTTTTGGTGTAACTCTGCCCTACACAGGGATGACAATAAAGGCTATTCACACTATAGCGTTTATTCGCTGCATTTTCTAGGGTCAAAAATCGAACCTATGGAATTGAACACTACCTTTCATACTTGAGCGTAACCGCTGAGAAAAAAAACGTGAAATTCTCGGCGGAAAAACGCAGCGTTCACCACCCTGTCCTGCTAAATTTGGACGTAATCTGAAGGCAAGATGGATCGGGTGCAAGATGCTGCATGGTTATTGCTCTGAAGGAGAGAAAGAAAGAGAAGAATGTGGATTCACGCTATAATAACGAGCAATAGGAAACCCTAGGGGAGTACCCGAGTCTTGTGCAAGCTGAAATATACTGTGTGTGTATATATATATATATATATATATAGGAATTACACAGGGCGAGATAATCCACACACAGACGGAAAGCGGGCGCGAACCCTGGACCTCTCGCACTAAAGCATAGCGTCGATACCGCTGTACAAAGCAGCCGACTCTATTCTTGAACGCGACCAGTCGCGGGTTCGCGCCTGCCCTCCGCCTGTGTGTGGCGCTCAGTTAATTCGAAGACTACCACCAACGACATTATGTATGGGATATGCCTACCCACTGGGTCTATATCAGAGCTGCCGATAGGCCCCTTCCTAGGATGACACACTCGGTCCCGCCCACCGAGAGATTAAAACCGTCATCCCGAGGAAGACATTTCTCTTTTTCCTTCTCAAGATTGTACAGTAAGGCCTCTATGTCTAGCTGAGCGTGTTGATATAAAAGAGCTTAGAGTCGTGTTGTAATTTCCCTTGCATTCGTGTTGAAAACCGGCTTGCCGCTTTCCTGGAATCACAGACTCTCTATTTCGAGTCTCTTCTTTCTGTCTTTCAGCAGCCTCCTCGCTTGCATTGTAGACTCCTCTGTCTTTTACTGTCTGTTTTACTGTCTATTTTAACAAAACGTGCATGCATACTTTTACAGCATTAATTAAGTAATCTTATTTGTAAGCTTTATTTTTTAACATCTCTGTTTTCAGAGCTTTTCCTTTATTTAATAAAGCATTTATTTAAGCTTCCCTCATATTAATTAAGCAACATTTTCCAACATGCAGTCCCAATTCTATTAATAAGGAAGGTATTGTTTTAATGTAAAACTTAATTTAGGCTAGTAACAGAGTGTTGGGTTTTTCTACAGAATATTCCTATTTTGAGTATTATTCAGAGAGCTATGTTTCCAAATGTCATCCTACATTTTCACAATGTCACACTGTTTTGCTATTATTTACTGCATGACCAAAAAATATAGATATACAAGCGTTTGTAAGAATGGAGTTCACAGAAGCAGTCATTCAAAGTCATTCATTTTAACAATAATATTATATCGGCCGTCTATAATTATGTACAGGTATGGATAATTAATATTTATGTTTACAGTTTTGTTATTGTCATGATTGTCCTCTGCCTTGGGAGAATATGTGTTATTGTTAGTGTGAAAATCTGCCTTAGGGGAAGATGCTTCATTATCAGTGTGAGAATCTGTCTTGGGGGAAGATGTGAGTGAAATACATTTTCTATTTATTATATTTTACTATTGGTAGATATTGTTAAGTATTTGTGCATTATTTTTCACTTGTAGGTGTGTTCACAAGAGGTTCAGAGGTAGAGTAATGTCATTAAAACATTAAAACAATACCTTTTGTAAGTTAAGTTTGTAAACAATAAGTTTGTAAGTTAATGAACAACTCCCTCCAAATCAGTGGCTTCTTTCAACAGTCAAAAGTCAAAAATAACCCTGCCTCCAAACCAATCAATTGGAGAAATGTCATTGAAGCAAAACCCTGCTTCCTTTCCATAGTAAACCAATCAGATTGGAGATGTGTTATTCTGCCCCCAGAACAAAATTCATTGCAAATAATTGAACTGAGCGTGTGTGGATTGCCTTGCCCTGTGTGATGTACCTGCCTGCGTTAGTTAGAGAAAGGAGACAGCTGAGGAAGCAATGGAGAAGAGCAGAACAAAGTCAGAAGGGGGCACTCAGTCTGTTACAAAGGGTCATAAAAGATAAGCTTGCAACATTGCGCAGAGCTGAGCGCCTACGGAAACGCTACAAAAAGAGGGAGTGTGTGAGAACTAACTTTTATAAAGACCCATTCAAATTTGTAAAAAAGTTATTCACCAGTGAGAAAAATGGCACACTAAAAGCATCTAAGTTTGAGCTGGAGAGATATTTGGAGGAAACACATGCAGATTCCTTCAGACATCCCACCTATCAATCCACCAGAATACCAAATGGTGGACTGTGCACCTAAGTGGAAAGAAGTAGAGCAAGCTGTGAAAAAAACAAGGGCTTCATCATCTCCAGGGCCTAATGGAGTTCCGTACAGAGTGTACAAGTGCTTCAGGAGTTCTATGAATACTGTGGAAATTGATGAAAGTGGCATGGGAAAAACAGGTTGTACCAAGAGCATGGCGCCAAGCAGGTGGAGTCTTTATACCTAAAGAAAAAGATTCTACAAGCATCAGTCAGTTTCGCCCTATTTCCCTATTAAATGTAGAAGGCAAGATTTTCTTCAGCATTATTGCTCAGTTTGTCAACTTACCTATTAAAGAACTGCTTCATTGACACTTCAGTATAAAAAGCGGGCATTCCAGGTTTCCCATGATGCTTACAACACATCAGCGTGATCTGGCAAATTAAATCAGCTAAAAATGAGAGGAAGGAGCTCCATGTGGCATTCCTGCATTTGGCTAATGCACATGGTTCAGTGCCACATGAAGTTCTTTGGGCAGCATTTTATTTTTTCAGTGTACCGATGACAATAACAAATTTAGTGAAAGCCTACTTTGGAGATTTGCAATTTAGTTTTTCAATTTCGGAATTCAGCACTACATGGCAATGCCTAGAAGTTGGAATAATGGCAGGATGCACCATTTCTCCACTGGCTTTTACCATGGCAATGGAAGTAATTATTAGGGCATCAAAATGGGTAGTGGGAGGAGAGCGTTTGGCTTCTGGAATGCGACTACCACCAATTCGAGCATGCATGGATGACATGACAACCATGACTACAACAGTAGCCTGCACTAATTGGTTATTGGGCAAATTAACCAATGACATTGAATGGGCACGAATGCAATTCAAGCCCACTAAATCAAGGAGCATCTCTATAATTAAAGGTAAAGTATAATGGTGAGGCAATACCAACAGTGTTTGAGAAGCCAGTGAAAAGTCTTGGGAGATGGTACGACGGGGATCTAAAGGACACAGTTTGCGTGGGAGAAGTTAGACAACAAACAGTGGAAGGGTTGAAGAGCATAGACAGCTGCGCTCTACCAGGTAAACTAAAACTCTGGTGCTTTGAGTTTGGTCTACTGCCAAGGTTGCTGTGCCAACTGACTGTGTACGAGGTTTCTTTGACAACAGTAGAAAAGCTGGAAGCTTTAATCAGTTCATACGTCAGGAAATGGTTGGGAGTTCCACTCTGCCTCAGCAGCTACCAGTCTCTGCTCTAACCAAGGGGTTTAAGTGCGCCAAGGTCCGACTGGAAATGACATTAGTAGAGTTACACGACAAATGCGTAAGGGAGGCAGCACCTGTCTTGAAAACTGGAAGAAAGTGGGTGGCAAAGAATGCCGTGGCAGATACAAAGGCTGCCCTTTGAATCAGTAATATTATGGGGCAAGTTCAGCATGGAAGAGTGGGTTTTGGTCTCAGTTCAGCTCCTTCTACATGGCACAAGGCAACCCCAGCTCAACAGAGGAAGCTGGTAGTCAACGAGGTGCAAAAGCAGGAGGAGAGGATGAGGTGTGTAAAGGCCGTTTCCCAGGCCAAGCAGGGAGAATGGATAAGATGGGAGAGTGTGGAACAGCGCAAGATTGGCTGGCAGACCTATGGACAATGGAACAGAGCAGGATCAGTTTTCTCATCAGATCAACATATGATGTTCTCCCATCACCACAGAACCTAAACCTCTGGGTGGGTAAGGATCCCTCATGTCCTTTGTGTTCATCACCTGCAACATTAAGGCATGTTTTGAAAGGATGTAAGGTAGCACTTAGCCAAGGACGGTTTACTTGGCGCCATGACCAGGTGCTGCGATGTTTGGCCTTAGCATTGGAAGACAAACATAACATGACCAATAAGTTGCCGCCAGTTCCATCAAAACATTACACACAAAAGACAACATTCCTCCACCCAGGAGAGCAACTGCCAAGAAAAGGTGTTAAAACCAAGCCTCGCCCAGGACAACTGGATGCTGCTAGAGACTGGAAAATGCTGGCAGATGTTGGTCAACAGCTTATTTTTCCACCTGAGATTGCCACCATTAACCTTCGATCAGACATTGTCTTGTGGTCTGGATCAGTACGTCTTGTTCATCTGGTAGAGTTAACAGTGCCATGGGAGGATGCTGTGGATGAGGCGTATGAGAGGCAGAAACTGCGGTATGCTCAATTAGCTGCTGAAGCGGAACAGCGAGGGTGGAGAGTCCGGGTTTACCCAGTGGAGGTGGGTTGTCTAGGATTTGTGACACACTCTACAACCCGGTTTCTCAAATATGTCGGATTAAGTGGCCAAGAGTTGCGTCACACAGTGAAGAACTTATCTGAAGCAGCAGAAAGGAGCAGCAACTGACTATGGTTGAGACGGAAAGATTCTGGCTGGGGATCTCAAGCACAATAGAAAGAAAGCAACGCTGATGTACGGGTAGGTAAGCTGGGCTGAGTTGAGTGGGGGACACTGGGACGTCAGAATCACTGTCGAGCCCTCTTGAGGTGTCGTGGGCCCACTTGAAGACCCCAGAGATGTACCCTACTTAGCTCAATCCAGACGGTTGTCATGCTGATGCGCTGGGGAGACCGCACTGTGGTTGATCCCCGGAGCCAGCATTGCAGCCATTGTATGTGCTGATGCGCTGGGGAGGCAAAATAAGCTGATCCCTGGAGCCAGCATTACACTTCAGCCATCAACACCAGGCAGGAGGATATCTACATCATCATGTGGAAGGAAACGCAAATGGATGGAGATGTAGAGCACATTAGTTTACTATAAAACTACGTCTTAGTTGGTGCTTATCTTTGCGAGAGCCGAGTTCAAATCAGCATGAAGTTTTAACATCTACTCTTATGTAATGGAAATTATGACAACGAAATCATTGTTTAAACAAAATTAGAAGTACAGACAAGACTACCAAACGCAATCCTTTCCATGCATCCTGGTGTTGTGTTTTTTTTCTTTCAATAAACTATACAGTAAACGCAGATAGATGGTACTGTCAATGCAGATGTAACGTCAGACAGTGCTTTACATTATTGGGGGAACAATTTGTGTTTGTATTCATCGAGATATTTCTTATGCTGCTTATCATAAAGAACAAGATATTCTGGGTTCATTGGCAAAGCAGTTGGGGGCCTAAGAGAGTAGTGTTGCTAAATGAGTGTTCCTCTGTATATAATCCCACTAATCCTGCCTGTCGCAATTTCATTCTCTATAACGTCTCCAGTGTGCAGTTTTGAAAGAAGCAGATGGGACCAGAGTCTCCACTATAAATACATTTATAATGGAAGGGGAAATGTGCCTGTAATTTGCCCACTGGTGAGATCATCTAGGCCATTTCAGCAAATTATTTTTTTAAATCCTATCTTGTCCACTGCTGGTGTGTTGATTTCTAAAAACTAACAACCAATTCATTCCAGACACTGCCACACCCCCATGTCCTCCAGCCTTTGCTTTTCAAATCCAATTCTGGTTCATTTTCATTCCTTACTGCAGCTCTTTGAATGGTCTCTGGCTCCTGCCTGGAGATTCCTTCATAAGCCCTGTGTTAAACACTCCATACAGCTAGCTTTGAAAACACAAGGGTATGGCAGACGACAGAATAATACCATCGGTTTTACCTGTAGAGCACTTCATTTTGTCACACACGTCTCAGATCTCTGCTTTGAAGAAGCACATGGTATTTGTAAACTGGATTTTTATTTAAAAACATGATGGGCCATATTTTCAAAGCGTTTACTCCTGTCTTTAAGTTATCTCTTATTATTTGAAGAGGTAAAAACACCTGATCATTTTACATTCAGCTGTGTGTTTCAAGTCCTCTGAAGCACCCTCAGTGTGTTTTGTTTTTTCCATTATTTAACTTTGACATGATTTTCTCTCTTTTAGAGTAAATAGGAGTTAAAGAATGGAGTAAATGCTTTCCGATTGGGTTGCACTAGCTGTCATTCCCCGCCCCTTCACTGGCTTCTTCCCTGTCAATAACCAATCAGCTGCTTCTTCTGCTGACTCGCATGCTTTCAGTGCGTCACATGCAATGACCCAGAAGACACTGCTGAGATGAGATGACACAGGAAGTACAAGTGTAAGACGCTTTCTCTCAGCACAGGATGCTGAGAGACTGATGCATGCCTTTGTAACTTCTACAATAGACTACTGTAATGCCCTATTTTCTGGAATTCCAGACTTTGTCCAGATTACAGCCAGTATTGGCATCTCTACACTGGCTTCCAGTACGACACAGGATTGATTTTAAAGTCCTGCTTTTAACCTATAAACATAAGAACATAAAAACATAAGAACGTTTACAAAGGAGAGGAGGCCATTCAGCCCATCTTGCTCGTTTGGTTGTTCGCAGCTTATTGATCCCAGAATCTCATCAAGCAGCTTCTTGAAGGATCCCAGGGTGTCGGCTTCAACAACATTACTGGGGAGTTGGTTCCAGACCCTCACAATTCTCTGTGTAAAAAAGTGCCTCCTATTTTCTGTTCTGAATCCCCCTTTATCTTATCTCCATTTGTGACCCCTGGTCCTTGTTTCTTTTTTCAGGTCAAAAAAGTCCCCTGGGTCGACATTGTCTATACCTTTTAGGATTTTGAATGTTTGAATCAGTCTTCTTTGTTCAAGACTGAATAGATTCAATTCTTTTAGCCTGTCTGCATACGACATGCCTTTTAAACCCAGGATAATTCTGGTCGCTCTTCTTTGCACTCTTTCTAGAGCAGCAATATCCTTTTTGTAATGAGGTGACCAGAACGGAACACAATATTCTAGATGAGGTCTTACTAATGCATTGTAAAGTTTTAACATTACTTCCCTTGATTTAAATTCAACACTTCTCACAATATATCCGAGCATCTTGTTGGCCTTTTTTACAGCCTCCCCACATTGTCTAGATGAAGACATTTCTGAGTCAACATAAACTCCTAGGTCTTTTTCATAGTTGCCTTCTTCAATTTCAGTATCTCCCATATGATATTTATAATGCACATTTTTATTGCCTGCATGCAATACTTTACACTTTTCTCTATTAAATTTAATTTGCCATGTGTCTGCCCAGTTCTAAATGATGTCTACATCATTTTGAATAACCCTTGCTGCTGCAACAGTGTTTGCCACTCCTCCTATTTTTGTGTCGTCTGCAAATTTAACAAGTTTGCTTACTATACCAGAATCTAAATCATTAATGTAGATTAGGAATAGCAGAGGACCTAATACTGATCCCTGTGGTACACCACTGGTTACCTCGCTCCATTTTGAGGTTTAGCTCCAAAGGATTAGCTCCATCTTACCTGAGTGACTTATTGGTCCCATATGTTCCAGGTCGGTCCAAAATTTAAAAAAAAACCAAAAAAAACCCAATCATCCAATCATGATGGAAAGAGGTAGTCATAATATTCAGCATACAGTTCTGAATGTGTTGCATTCTGAGGATATATGGGGGTGTCTGTCTGTCTGTATATGCATCATTCTGTATGGTGCACATACATTTTTGTATATATCTGAATAACTACTTATCAAATTGTTCATATTCTGTAGGTTTAACTCACCCCTAGTAATATATATATATATACATAATGTTATTTACATTTTAAGTAGTAGCATAGGTTTGTTGATTGTTTGAGTAGTATTGTTCCTTTGGTATTTGAGTTGAATTAAAATTGCCAAAATGAGTTGATTAAGAATCTGTTTAAATAGCCATTCGAAAAGACATGATTTAATTAACACAAGAACAGCAAAAGATACTACTATGCCAAAGCGCCAGTGTCATCCACAGGAGACATCTGCGACCAGTCAACCTTCGCCAACTGGCTGCAGCTGCACAGGAAGAGTGGCGGAACATCTCACAGCAGTCTATCCAGAGGCTGATCAGGGATATGCGTCAACGCTACCAGGATTGTGTAAATGCTCAGGGAAGTCATACCTGATACTAAGTTTGTAATGTTTTCATTTTGACAGTGCGTCATGTTTCATCACGATTCTTTGATCTGTATTTTTGTTCACATTTTGTGTGATTTTGTTTGATATCTATGTTTAAAATATTTGATTAAATCAATTAGGCCTGAGTGTTGCGTTTCTTTTATGCATCAGTATATATATATATATATATATATATATATATATATATATACACTATATTCATTCCAAAAAACTGCGTTAATGCAGCAGTTAGGGTTGAACTCATCGCCACAAAAGCAAAGAAATGTGGCATAGGGTTTTTAACCCAAACTCGCCATTCCCACCCCCACACAAGTAGCCAAAGGAACCAGACAACACATGCAACCGCAGACAAGGCTGCAAGACAAGCATCCCAGCGTAACTCAAGGAGGTGCAGGTGTGTGCTGACTTCCAGACTTCCAGGTAGTAGCCCTGCAGATTTCTGGATAGGAATGTCCCTGGAAGCAGCCATTGAGGCAACAGTATACAGTGCCTTGCGAAAGTATTCGGCCCCCTTGAACTTTGCGACCTTTTGCCACATTTCAGGCTTCAAACATAAAGATATGAAACTGTAATTTTTTGTGAAGAATCAACAACAAGTGGGACACAATCATGAAGTGGAACGAAATTTATTGGATATTTCAAACTTTTTTAACAAATAAAAAACTGAAAAATTGGGCGTGCAAAATTATTCAGCCCCTTTACTTTCAGTGCAGCAAACTCTCTCCAGAAGTTCAGTGAGGATCTCTGAATGATCCAATGTTGACCTATATGACTAATGATGATAAATAGAATCCACCTGTGTGTAATCAAGTCTCCGTATAAATGCACCTGCACTGTGATAGTCTCAGAGGTCCGTTTAAAGCGCAGAGAGCATCATGAAGAACAAGGAACACACCAGGCAGGTCTGAGATACTTTTGTGGAGAAGTTTAAAGCCGGATTTGGATACAAAAAGATTTCCCAAGCTTTAAACATCCCAAGGAGCACTGTGCAAGCGATAATATTGAAATGGAAGGAGTATCTACCAAGACCTGGCCGTCACTCTAAACTTTCAGCTCATACAAGGAGAAGACTGATCAGAGATGCAGCCAAGAGGCCCATGATCACTCTGGATGAACTGCAGAGATCTACAGCTGAGGTGGGAGACTCTGTCCATAGGACAACAATCAGTCGTATACTGCACAAATCTGGCCTTTATGGAAGAGTGGCAAGAAGAAAGCCATTTCTTAAAGATATCCATAAAAAGTGTCGTTTACAGTTTGCCACAAGCCACCTGGGAGACACATCAAACATGTGGAAGAAGGTGCTCTGGTCAGATGAAACCAAAATCGAACTTTTTGGCAACAATGCAAAACGTTATGTTTGGCGTAAAAGCAACACAGCTCATCACCCTGAACACACCATCCCCACTGTCAAACATGGTGGTGGCAGCATCATGGTTTGGGCCTGCTTTTCTTCAGCAGGGACAGGGAAGATGGTTAAAATTGATGGGAAGATGGATGGAGCCAAATACAGGACCATTCTGGAAGAAAACCTGATGGAGTCTGCAAAAGACCTGAGACTGGGACGGAGATTTGTCTTCCAACAAGACAATGATCCAAAACATAAAGCAAAATCTACAATGGAATGGTTCACAAATAAACATATCCAGGTGTTAGAATGGCCAAGTCAAAGTCCAGACCTGAATCCAATCGAGAATCTGTGGAAAGAACTGAAAACTGCTGTTCACAAATGCTCTCCATCCAACCTCACTGAGCTCGAGCTGTTTTGCAAGGAGGAATGGGCAAAAATGTCAGTCTCTCGATGTGCAAAACTGATAGAGACATACCCCAAGCGACTTACAGCTGTAATCGCAGCAAAAGGTGGCGCTACAAAGTATTAACTTAAGGGGGCTGAATAATTTTGCACGCCCAATTTTTCAGTTTTTTATTTGTTAAAAAAGTTTGAAATATCCAATAAATTTCATTCCACTTCATGATTGTGTCCCACTTGTTGATTCTTCACAAAAAATTACAGTTTCATATCAAAAGGTCGCAAAGTTCAAGGGGGCCGAATACTTTCGCAAGGCACTGTTTCTGGTGGAATGAGCCTTAAGCCCTGCAGCAGGCTCTCTACCAGGTTATTTGAATGCTTAGAAAATGGTAATAGTGCATTGAGACATGTAAATTACTTTCATACTTGCACTGAGATCAAAGGTGCATGCAAATATATTTCTATTGATGCGGTGCTGCAGCCTGAAGTGGGTGTGTATGTGTTGAAGTGTTCATGTATATCCATGGCTACAGCATCAGTGGACCACGATGATGGGTGTCTCTTGTGTCATCTGGAAAGAGTTGCATGTTCTATGTCTTACCTGATGACTGCAGTCTGCAGTTGCTTGTGTTGTCTGGTTCCTTTGGCTGCTTGTGTGGGGGTGGGAATGGCGAGTTAGGATTAAAAACCCAAACGCCACATTGCCTTGCTTTTGTGGCGATGAGTTCAACCCTAACTGCTGCATTAATGTCGTTTTTTGCAATTAACTTCCTTGCTTTTTGAGGAGACTGATTTTACTTTCATTATAAACTACAGCACTTCTGTGGAGATGTTGCATACATGACTGCTGCATTTTACCCCGCTGTATTATGTTGTTGAAGCTGACACCCTGGGATCCTTCAAGAAGCTGCTTGATGAGATTCTGGGATCAATAAGCTACTAACAACCAAACGAGCAAGATGGGCTGAATGGCCGCCTCCCGTTTGTAAACTTTCTTATGTTGTTATGTATTAGACATGTTAATGCAAAGAGTGCAAACTCAGTAATTCCAGTCAAACAAGGTTGATCGTTTGTATCGACATAGCTTTTTAAATCTATGATTCATAATTGTAAGGTAAGAAATGAAGTGTCTCTGAAGGAGGGTTCACACGAGACAACATAAGTGACTTAACGTAAAGTAGAAGCTCTTTATGTTAGTTTAAACAGGTTTTAATGGACAAGACATAAGGTTCATTTCACAAGGTCTCAAAATGCCTCATGTTTTGTCCCTAAAAAACGCTTTAATTATTATCTATTAATGAAACATTTACAATGCAATCTTCATTAACAGTAAAACAAATTTTTAAAAAAAATCATGAACATGAAACATAAATGTAAATAATTGTTTTTGCAATTGAGAGCAAGGATTTAATATTGCTTATTCTTCACTAAAGTTAGAACTTTTTAAAAGTGATTCTATTAAATATAATCTTAAACAGCGGTTCTGCATCTCCGTTGAAAATGTCACAGACAATGTGGTCTATTAAAGAGGGCAACTTGCTTTTTATTTTTTTATTTGTTATAAAAGTCACTCTGCTGAGGTACCAGCGTTGATAGCGGAAATAAAAAAAAATATTCCTTAACACTTTAATACGAGTCCATTTTTAAATGTAAAGGATTTAACTGATGAACAGAATGAAAAAGCACAGGCTTACAAGCAAAGTTAGACAAACAGCCCAGCGTTTTAATCTGCAATTTGAATTCATGAACGCGAGACAGTAACAAACCTACTAATCAAAAGAAATCTTTTTTATTATCGATCCACATTGAACAGAAACGAAAGCTTCACGCAGATTGTTTTAAATTCGCTGGATGTCTCCGAGCTCTAGCATTCAAGCAGGCTATAAATTCGTGTCTGTATCACATCACATCGAATAAATGTTATCCATGTAACATAATGAAATTGGAAATACCGACCCCATATTATCAGTAACAGCTTATTGATGAGCAATCCTGCATTCATTTCAAATTATATATCCCATCTTTAAGAGGACATCAGATTCTGCGTTCCCCCTCTTGGTACAGACACCACTGATTATCATCACACACAAATGACAAGTCATCACCAGTATTAGAATTAAATGAAAACTTTTATTAAAAAAGGCCATGCCTACATTTAGTGTATAGACATTTGGACCACTCTGTTTTTATAGACATTTGAAAACTGTGCATGGAACTGATCAGGAATACAGTCTGGATCCGTGTGCTTTCAAACGCTGTGAGGTTTTTGTACCTGTACTTTTACAACATTTAAAAACAGCATTTCATCATATACACCAATAGCTGTTTTGTACCTCTAAGCTTTCCATATTGTTGGAAGCAACACTGCAGTGTCTGGGATTAGTGTCTAAAAAGTATCTGTTCCATTCCACCCCTCCTCCCTTATCTTTCCATGTGTTTGCAATCATTTTGAATGGTTCAAGTTCTAGAATTCTAATATTAAATACTAATAGAATATTCAATTGAATGACAAATGTTTCGACTAGAAGTCTGAGTATTTCTAAATGCAGCACGTAGTTCTGGATGATATTCCAATGGTAAGATTTGTATCATTTCTCTTTTGCAGTGCCGAACTGGCTCCACCTTGTGTGGTTTCACTGTTTATGTTTCCTGGTTCTTGAAGTCATGTGATACTGTCATGTGATACTGTGACTGTTGAACACTGTTGACTCCACCTGCTTCAGAATTCAGAACGATTCCAAACATCATCAGAATTCAGAATGATTCCAAACATCATCAGAAGGTAAGGGAGGTGTAGGTTCATTTGTAAAGGTATCAACCCCCCTCCCCCTCCCAGCCCAGCCTGTCAACCCCATTTCCAAGCCCTACTTTTCTCACTTTCAAAAAGGTAGGAATTATAAAGTACTGTACCGATAGCTTCAATAATGTTATCAGGTTTATTGATAAAAATGATCACTAGTAATGGAATGAAAGGGTTCAAATGTGATGAGCAGTGTAACAGGGACAGATTAACATTGCAACACTGAACGAGGGGATCGTGTCAAACTGCCTCCTGTACAAGAGGGCACAGTCTAAAGAAACGGGCAGTGCAGCTCTCAAAGACCTCTCCAGTGACATCATCACACCACTCCAGTGCCCCGGGGGCAAACCAGGCATCGCTGGACAGGCTGTGATCGGAGTGCACGATTAAACCTGCGCCCGTTTCCTAAACTCAAGAGAAACACATCAAAAGAATCTCTTTGCATGTGCACTCAACAGTAGTGACAATTAAGCACTGTCTGTGTGGGGGTCTCGATACTCTGTGCCTCCTCTATTCTACTCCAGGACACTTCACATGTGCAAAGCAGTGGCGTCTGAGAACATGGATCCACGCTCACCGGGACACCTCGCCGTTTGTTTTGTAAACTCGTGTTGCAATGCATTCTGGTACTTGTAGTCCTGCATCTCAAAAGAAACCCCACAGGTAAAATGTACCTGAATGCACAATAACTACCTTGGGGAAGGATCGGATTTAACCCAGCACAATAACTACCTTGGGGAAGGATCCGAGATCATTATAATCATACACTTGTTATGTGTGAGACACTACTGGTGATAACATTAACCTACGACTGTGGAGCAGGAATTAGTCTAGCTGGCTTCGGTGCCCTCATCTACACTGGGTAATTACACAAACATTTACACATGAGAAACACCAAGCAATTCAAATACAAGGTACTGTACTTTAGTTGTGTTTGATTTGGATTAAAAAAAAGCAATACAGATCCAGGATATGTGGCATTTTTCATTTCAAATACGATAGAAAAAGACATTGTAAATGTAAGACATTGTTCGATAAGCTAAAACTGACATCCTTTTTATGTATGTCTATATTAATATATATTTGTATTAAATATTAAAGACGCAGACCTCCTACTACATTAACTGCCATTCTCTTTGTTCATAACACCACAGTAGTGCTGCCAGCAGGCAGTGCGTGTGCTGCAGGCTCAAAGCTGACCCCCGTCTCTCCTGTGACTGGCTGACCTGGAGGCTTTCTCTCTGGAGCTGCCCTGGTCATGCACAGGATGCAGCACAGCAGGGAACACATTCTGTGAAGCCCAGCACAGACACGAAACCAAGATACAAAAACAAAATGGGTCCTTTTCCTGGAGTTTAAATGTGTGTAGTTTAAATTAACACTGAAAAAAAATCAAGGAAAAATAAATACATAAAAAACGTGAGAAAGATTGCCTACCAAACTTTATTTTACTTTGAACTGCAGTTAATAACAAGTGGGTGCAAAGTGTTTTGCTCTAGAGAAATATTGCACACAATCCACCTTATTGTTTTGCCCTGAATATACATTTTGTCCATCTAATGCAATGTTAGTTTTCAAATGCCATGGATTCTTTGTATGGTTTACATACTGTACAGTAAGTATTTTCTTAAGTTTCAGTGGGCCAAACTGTTGTTAGTTATAAAAATAAAGTGGGGGCAAACATGCATGGATGGAGAGTACCTGGCTTCATGTCTGTATCGAGCAGAATGTACACTGTGTGCTCTGTACCTGTGTGAGCAAGACCATGCCTTCACTGGGAGCAGGGCTCTGAGACTGAGAGAGAGAGAGAGAGAGAGAGAGAGAGAGAGAGAGACATGCCTTCACTGGAGCAGAGCTCTGAGACAGAGAGCCATGCCTTCACGGAGCAGGGCTCTGAGACAGAGAGGGAGAGCCATGCCATCACTGGGAGCAGGGCTCTGAGACAGAGAGAGAGAGCCATGCCTTCACTGGGAGCAGGGCTCTGAGACAGAGAGAGAGAGCCATGCCTTCACTGGGAGCAGGACTCTGTGAGAGAGAGAGAGAGAGAGAGAGAGAGAGAGAGAGAGAGAGAGAGAGAGAGAGAGAGAGCCATGCCTTCACTGGGAGCAGGGCTCTGAGACTGAGCGAGAGAGAGCCATGCCTTCACTGGGAGCAGGGCTCTGACAGAGAGAAAGCGCCATGCCTTCACTGGGAGCAGGACTCTGAGACAGAAAGAGAGAGCCATGCCTTCACTAGCAGCAGGGCTCTGAGACAGAGAGAGAGAGAGAGCCATGCCTTCACTGGGAGCAGGGCTCTGAGACAGAAAGAGAGAGCCATGCCTTCACTAGCAGCAGGGCTCTGAGACAGAGAGAGAGAGAGAGCCATGCCTTCACTGGGAGCAGGGCTCTGAGACAGAAAGAGAGAGCCATGCCTTCACTGGGAGCAGGGCTCTGAGACAGAGAGAGAGAGAGAGCCATGCCTTCACTGGGAGCAGGGCTCTGAGACTGAGCGAGAGAGAGCCCGTAAATAAACCGACACTCTGCTAAGGGTCCTATCATGTGTTCATGGGTGAAGCTCACACATGGCTTGCTGTTTCTCCCCAATGGAAAGAGGAAAATGATGCAGAAAAGATCCCTACTCTGGGCTTGTCAAGCCAATCCTCCAGCATGAATCCATCAGGACACGTCAGAGCTCGGAGGCTGTCTATCTCCCAGCATCCCTCAAGAGCAGGTCAGCTACTGCACAGGGAGAGTGCTTTACACAAGGAAAGGGGGGAGAGACACGTGTTGTAAACGGGTGGCAGAACATTACCTTGCATCTTCTGTAACCAGCACAGTAATTGATCTACTAGAATGCTGTTTTATATGCAGTGTCTATTCATTTAAGAACAGTCTGTCTATATGCACATTAAACACAAACCCTATTGCACACGACATTGGGGCAGAAGCACACGGCTGCAGCAGGTGAGATGAGGCTGTATGTAGCTCCAGCACTGCCTACAGCACCTCTGCTGGGATGGCCAGCGTGGAGGAGACTAGACATTCCCTGTGGCTGGCCTGGGTTCAGCACGGTTTCTGAAGCTGCGTTTCGACTGCCTGGTCAGGCTGTGCTCTGGTGTGTGCACCAGGGGTCTGTCTGTGGTCCAGAGTGGGGTAGCTTTGCATTTGGACATTTCTCAAGCACAGCGAGAAACGACAAACTGTGTGTGCCAGCTTAAGAGAGGGCTGCAGTTAAACTGTATTGCAATGGGTTTACCCGTGTATTAGTTATTCTTTATCTACAGTACACTGAGTCACGGAGGAGCTTGTGCAGCAGTTCATAAGAGAGGCACCAAAGCGCTGCCCCCAGCCACTCAGCTTCCAGCCACTCCCTGCAGATGGCGCTGTAGACATTGCAAAAGAAGCGCCTCCTATTGAGGTTAAAGAGAGTTACATGATAAAGGCAAATTAATAGTGTAGAAAAATGGAAAAAAAAGCAGTGCATCTAATGGAAAGATTAATACGCTCCCTGGGTGGGGTACTTGCAGGTGTGCATGTGAGCACTATATTCAGCATAAACTGCACAAGAGCTGGACAAAAAAACATTAACAACCTGCCATATGCAGCACACACTTCAGTGCTAGGGGCTGTTTCCTCATGCCACTTGTTCCTGGGCCATGTAGATGCATCCAAGACTTTGTTTCTGATGTTCCTTAAAAGTGACAACTATGATGAATTTGAGGAATGTGCTCCTCCAGAACAATTTAAACACCTGCCCCGTAGAATTAGTGCCGCCCTGGATGTCGATCTCCTTAATGACAGTGATATGGCAGGTGTTTTCATTTTTT
Organism: Acipenser ruthenus; assembly: GCF_902713425.1. NCBI lineage: Eukaryota > Metazoa > Chordata > Actinopteri > Acipenseriformes > Acipenseridae > Acipenser > Acipenser ruthenus. The sequence continues at coordinate 9,329,264 of NC_081211.1, forward strand.
GGACTACCCCCCCTTGTGCAGATATACTCTACAAACACAGAACACAGATCTTTCTACCCGTGAGACGTCACACACCACCACTGAAAACGCTGAACTGAAGTCTTTGATCCCATTGTCCCCACCAACACATCACAAGACACCTGGACACCACAGCTCAGTTATTGGGGACAGGGCTCCCAACCTCCCCCTGGCAGGTCAAGGCAGCCCCAGCACAGAGTCCAGAGAGACAGAGGGAACCCCATTGAGAGTGCAGATACTGCCCTGGTCCCTGGCTGAGCTCCAGGATATTATAAAGACGCTTCATTCATGATCCTGTAAGGGGGATGCATATCCCAGAGACGCCGATACTCGGGTTACTGGAATCTAGATCAAGTTTGTATCGTATTATTCACAAAACACTACCTATTAGGATGTGCAGCAGTTACTACATTTGTTCACCTGGTGGCAATGTGCGCAATACAATGATCAAAAAGCTCATTTAAAAAATGGTATAAAATAATGTTAAAGGGGACTAATTCTCAGCCATAGCATTCTGACTTCCTGTTTTGCGTGTAATATGCAAGATGTAAAATATTAAATTAGGAAAACGTATGTATTTAGAAAAGCTGTTGCCCTCTTGCTATGGCATGCTTAGAACAGCAATGCAGAGAACATGACTGCAGCAGTCACCCTCCCTCCTTAACCTCTATCACTGTACTGTGCATCACCCCTCCCTCCTTAACCTCTATCACTGTACTGTGCATCACCCCTCCCTCCTTAACCTCTATCACTGTACTGTGCATCACCCCTCCCTCCTTAACCTCTATCACTGTACTGTGCATCACCCCTCCCTCCTTAACCTCTATCACTGTACTGTGCATCACCCCTCCCTCCTTAACTTCTATCACTGTACTGTGCATCACCCCTCCCTCCTTAACCTCTATCACTGTACTGTGCATCACCCCTCCCTCCTTAACCTCTATCACTGTACTGTGCATCACCCCTCCCTCCTTAACCTCTATCACTGTACTGTGCATCACCCCTCCTCGTTAACCTCTATCACTGTACTGTGCATCACCCCTCCCTCCTTAACCTCTATCACTGTACTGTGCATCACCCCTCCCTCCTTAACCTCTATCACTGTACTGTGCTAATGATACAAGCTCGGCATGGCAATACATACATGGTGACATGGAAGAGCCGTGTACAGTGACCTGGAGGGTGTACGATGTGGAAGTGATACAGGGTGAATTGAACCAAAAGCTCCAAGATGCCACGTGCATCACTCAAAGTAGCTCTGGAACAATGAATCTGTTTGTTTGATTGATTGATTGATTGATTTCTTGTTGGAATAATCGCAAGCTAAAAAGCCGACCATTAAAAGTGTATTTATTGTACGGAGTGGTTCAAAAGTCACTTGACGAGTTCAATTGGGTGTGAGCCGCAAAGCAGTGAACCCTGCCCAGCACACAGTACAGGAAGATGATGCTGTGGTCAGCAACTTGAGCCATAGGGGGCGCTGTTCAGGACCCCATTGCTCTACAGCACATGCTCTCTCCCACCCAAGAATATCCATAGACCGGCCATCAAGTGATTTTTGAGCCATTTTAAGGCAGTCAATCAGAAACCCTGGCATGCATCGTACTGCGCTGTCTGCATCCTTACTGCACACCACGATTCTCACATACAACCTCTACACCCCCCTCCCTTCCCCTCCCTCCCACCGCCCCCCCCCCACACACCCACCCACCCCTCCCTCCCACCGCCCCCCACCCACCCACCCACCCCTCCCTCCCACCGCCCCCCACCCCCCCCCTCCACTCTCAATGGAACTGTGCTGGGAGACCCATCAAAACTGCGCAGGGACAGGTTTAAAAAGAGCTTTCTTTTCTTTACTTTATCTATTTATTTATACATTTTGTTTTATTTAGTTTTTTTTGTTTGTTTCACTTAAAGAAAGTTCACAGTCCTGCCGTCGGCTATGCGTAGAACTCCTCCTGTGTGTCTGGTTTCTGGTAGCTGACGGTGGCCTGCTTGGGCTCTTCCAGCGTGTAGCTGCCCTCGTCCTTCTTCTTCATCCGGTAGATGAGCAGCATGACCAGGAAGGCAGCGAAGAGAGCGCCCACCACTCCACCCACGATCACCGCTGGAGGGGAGAGAGAGAGGCTGAGACATGCATCTACATTACAAACAGGGGGGAGAGAGAGGCTGAGACATGCATCTACATTACAAACAGAGGGGAGAGAGAGAGGGGGGAGAGAGAGGCTGAGACATGCATCTGCATTACAAACAGAGGGGAGAGAGAGAGGGGGGGAGAGAGGCTGAGACATGCATCTGCATTACAAACAGAGGGGAGAGAGAGAGAGGCTGAGACATGCATCTACATTACAAACAGAGGGGAGAGAGAGGGGGGGAGAGAGAGAGGCTGAGACATGCATCTACATTACAAACAGAGGGGAGAGAGAGAGAGGCTGAGACATGCATCTACATTACAAACAGAGGGGAGAGAGAGGGGGGGGAGAGAGAGGCTGAGACATGCATCTACATTACAAACAGAGGGGAGAGAGAGAGGGGGGGAGAGAGAGGCTGAGACATGCATCTACATTACAAACAGAGGGGAGAGAGAGAGGGGAGAGAGAGAGAGGCTGAGACATGCATCTACATTACAAACAGAGGGGAGAGAGAGAGAGGCTGAGACATGCATCTACATTACAAACAGGGGAGAGAGAGAGGGGGGGAGAGAGAGGCTGAGACATGCATCTACATTACAAACAGAAGGGAGAGAGGGGGGGGAGAGAGGCTGAGACATGCATCTACATTACAAACAGGGGAGAGAGAGAGAGGCTGAGACATGCATCTACATTACAAACAGAGGGGAGAGAGAGAGGGGGGGAGAGAGAGGCTGAGACATGCATCTACATTACAAACAGAAGGGAGAGGGGGGGGGGAGAGAGGCTGAGACATGCATCTACATTACAAACGGGAGAGAGAGAGAGGCTGAGACATGCATCTACATTACAAACAGAGGGGAGAGAGAGAGGGGGGGAGAGAGGCTGAGACATGCATCTACATTACAAACAGGGGAGAGAGAGAGAGGCTGAGACATGCATCTACATTACAAACAGGGGAGAGAGAGAGAGGCTGAGACATGCATCTACATTACAAACAGAGGGGAGAGAGAGAGGGGGGGAGAGAGAGGCTGAGACATGCATCTGCATTACAAACAGAGGGGAGAGAGAGAGAGGCTGAGACATGCATCTACATTACAAACAGAGGGGAGAGAGAGGGGGGGAGAGAGGCTGAGACATGCATCTGCATTACAAACAGGGGAGAGAGAGAGAGGCTGAGACATGCATCTACATTACAAACAGAGGGGAGAGAGAGGGGGGGGAGAGAGAGGCTGAGACATGCATCTACATTACAAACAGAGGGGAGAGAGAGAGGGGGGGAGAGAGAGGCTGAGACATGCATCTGCATTACAAACAGAGGGGAGAGAGAGAGAGGCTGAGACATGCATCTACATTACAAACAGAAGGGAGAGAGAGAGAGGCTGAGACATGCATCTACATTACAAACAGAAGGGAGAGAGAGGGGGGGGAGAGAGGCTGAGACATGCATCTACATTACAAACAGAAGGGAGAGAGGGGGGGGAGAGAGAGGCTGAGACATGCATCTACATTACAAACAGAGGGGAGAGAGGGGGGGGAGAGAGAGGCTGAGACATGCATCTGCATTACAAACAGAGGGGAGAGAGAGAGGGGGGGAGAGAGAGGCTGAGACATGCATCTGCATTACAAACAGAGGGGAGAGAGAGAGAGGCTGAGACATGCATCTGCATTACAAACAGAAGGGAGAGAGGGGGGAGAGGCTGAGACATGCATCTACATTACAAACAGAGGGGAGAGAGAGAGAGGCTGAGACATGCATCTACATTACAAACAGAGGGGAGAGAGAGAGGCTGAGACATGCATCTACATTACAAACAGAGGGGAGAGAGAGAGGCTGAGACATGCATCTGCATTACAAACAGAGGGGAGAGAGAGAGGCTGAGACATGCATCTGCATTACAAACAGAGGGGAGGGAGAGAGAGGAGGGAGAGAGGGGGGAGAGAGGCTGAGACATGCATCTGCATTACAAACAGAGGGGAGAGAGGGGAAGAGAGGCTGAGACATGCATCTACATTACTAACAGAGGGGAGAGAGAAGGGGGGAGAGAGAGGCTGAGACACACATCTCTACATTACAAACAGGGGAGAGAGAGGGGAGAGAGGCTGAGACATGCATCTACATTACAAACAGAGGGGAGAGAGAGGGGAGAGAGGCTGAGACATGCATCTACATTACAAACAGAGGGGAGAGAGAGGCTGAGACACACATCTCTACATTACAAACAGAGGGGAGAGAGAGGGGAGAGAGGTTGAGACATGTATCTACATTACAAACAGAGGGGAGAGAGAGGCTGAGACACACATCTCTACATTACAAACAGAGGGGAGAGAGGGGGAGACACATCTCTACAGCTAGAGAGAGGGAGAGACACACATCTCTACATTAAAAGGGTAGAACTCCACATGACACAGTGCGCAATCAAAGCTAGAGCAGAGAGAGAGAGAAAGAGAGAAGGGAGAGATATGAAACACATCTTTAAATTACAGCTACAGGGGAGGGAGGAGGGTAGCCCTCTCCACCCCACTCCAAGATCACAGCTAGAGCACAGAGAGTGTATTGGATTGAGTGAAACAGAGAGAAATAAAAGGCACAACACAACTTCCACTGGGATCCTACACTAGCACTGTGGTACACAAACACCAACCCAGTCTAGCTAACAACTTCCACTGGGGACGAGCGGATGCCAACATCGAGACTGGAGTGAACCAGCACACTGGAGCGCCACCTAGCAAGGGCACAGAGGAGAGAGGCAGGGGGCAGGCAGGAGTGGAGACTCCCACTGCAGAGCCGGCACGTCTACACAGAGACACAATAACTCCACTAAATCTTACCTGATAGGTAATACCAGCGCCTCGCAGGGCTCCCGCTTTCCCTATACGATAGACACATGACCATAAACTTGTTCAAATGTTTATTTAATGAAGACAAATTGACCGAATTGCCCTTCTGTAATTTCAGTGGAAATCTACAGGTAATAAAGAAGTCAGATTGGCTGGGCCTACAACAGTTCACACTGCTCTGCAGTGGGAGTCTCAACACAAACAGCATGATGGTCATGCTGTATTTCCTCTCCCCTTCAATGAGTTAGCAGTAATAACAAATCTCAACGTGCTGAAAGAGAATAAAACCCATCCCCTCTGCCCGCTTGTGGAAGGGTGACGGGTGGGTTGTAACACAGGGGAGCACAGTCTAACCCTCACGATGTCTAGCTAGCTCTATCTGTCAGCCTGTCTGTCTGTTTACCTATCACCAGGAAATCTGCGAAGACAACGCCCACCAGGCTGCCTACAATCACCGCTGGAGGAGAGAAACAGGACAGGGGTGTGTCATTGAGGCCAGGAGGGAGGCTGAGACACACTAGGACAGTACTCCACACACACACACACACACACACACACACACACACACACACTCACTCACACTCACACACACACTCACACTCACACACACTGCATCCTGGGGTAAGCAAACATGCCGAATATTGGATGTTCGAAGAGTGTGTCTAATAATCTCACTCTATCCATTGAAATGTGATTCTCAATAAAACTAAAACGCAGGACTACAGCAGTAGAATGTGATCGGCACCTACAGTACGCAGTATATACACAGATATCCGTCACTCACTGCTACAGGCTGCAGCACTGCTTTTAATGAGAGTGCCAGATCTCTGAATGCATAAACTGTGCACTCTGCTGACATCTGTTCCCTGACATTGTGACACACATCTGCATGCTAGAGATAATGTACAGGAGTGTAGACTCCATATCTATCATGTGACCCAACCAGAGCAGCTGTGCCAGTGTATAGGGCAGTGTGTGTGTGTGATGCAGTGTAAAGGGCAGTGTGTGTGTGTCTGATGCAGTGTAAAGGGCAATGTGTGTGTGTGATGCAGTGTAGAAGGCAGTGTGTGTGTGTGTGATGCAGTGTAAAGGGCAATGTGTGTGTGTGATGCAGTGTAGAGGGCAGTGTGTGTGTGATGCAGTGTAAAGGGCAGTGTGTGTGTGTGATGCAGTGTAGAGGGCAGTGTGTGTGTGTGTGATGCAGTGTAGAGGGCAGTGTGTGTGTGATGCAGTGTAAAGGGCAGTGTGTGTGTGTGTGATGCAGTGTAAAGGGCAGTGTGTGTGTGTGTGTTGCAGTGTAAAGGGCAGTGTGTGTGTGTGATGCAGTGTAGAGGGCAGTGTGTGTCTGTGATGCAGTGTAAAGGGCAGTGTGTGTGTGTGATGCAGTGTAAAGGGCAATGTGTGTGTGTGTGATGCAGTGTAGAGGGCAGTGTGTGTGTGATGCAGTGTAAAGGGTAGTGTGTGTGTGTGTGATGCAGTGTAAAGGGCAGTGTGTGTGTGTGATGCAGTGTAAAGGGCAGTGTGTGTGTTTGTGATGCAGTGTAAAGGGCAGTGTGTGTGTGATGCAGTGTAAAGGGCAGTGTGTGTGTGTGTGTGTGTGTGTGATGCAGTGTAAAGGGCAGTGTGTGTGTGTGTGATGCAGTGTAAAGGGCAGTGTGTGTGTTTGTGATGCAGTGTAAAGGGCAGTGTGTGTGTGTGATGCAGTGTAAAGGGCAGTGTGTGTGTGTGTGATGCAGTGTAGAGGGCAGTGTGTGTGTGTGTGTGATGCAGTGTAGAGGGCAGTGTGTGTGTGATGCAGTGTAGAGGGCAGTGTGTGTGTGTGTGATGCAGTGTAAAGGGCAGTGTGTGTGTGTGTGATGCAGTGTAAAGGGCAGTGTGTGTGTGTGTGATGCAGTGTAAAGGGCAGTGTGTGTGTGTGATGCAGTGTAGAGGGCAGTGTGTGTCTGTGATGCAGTGTAAAGGGCAGTGTGTGTGTGTGATGCAGTGTAAAAGGCAATGTGTGTGTGTGTGATGCAGTGTAGAGGGCAGTGTGTGTGTGATGCAGTGTAAAGGGCAGTGTGTGTGTGTGTGTGTGTGATGCAGTGTAAAGGGCAGTGTGTGTGTGTGATGCAGTGTAAAGGGCAGTGTGTGTGTTTGTGATGCAGTGTAAAGGGCAGTGTGTGTGATGCAGTGTAAAGGGCAGTGTGTGTGTGTGTGTGTTATGCAGTGTAAATGGCAGTGTGTGTGTTTGTGATGCAGTGTAAAGGGCAGTGTGTGTGTGTGTGATGCAGTGTAAAGGGCAGTGTGTGTGTTTGTGATGCAGTGTAAAGGGCAGTGTGTGTGTGTGATGCAGTGTAAAGGGCAGTGTGTGTGTGTGATGCGGTGTAAAGGGCAGTGTGTGTGTGATGCAGTGTAAAGGGCAGTGTGTGTGTGTGTGATGCAGTGTAAAGGGCAGTGTGTGTGTGTGTGATGCAGTGTAAAGGGCAGTGTGTGTGTGTGATGCAGTGTAAAGGGCAGTGTGTGTGTGTGTGATGCAGTGTAAAGGGCAGTGTGTGTGTGTGTGATGCAGTGTAAAGGGCAGTGTGTGTGTGATGCAGTGTAGAGGGCAGTGTGTGTGTGTGTGATGCAGTGTAAAGGGCAGTGTGTGTGTGTGTGTGTGTGATGCAGTGTAAAGGGCAGTGTGTGTGTGTGATGCAGTGTAGAGGGCAGTGTGTGTGTGTGATGCAGTGTAGAGGGCAGTGTGTGTGTGATGCAGTGTAAAGGGCAGTGTGTGTGTGTGTGTGTGATGCAGTGTAAAGGGCAGTGTGTGTGTGTGTGATGCAGTGTAAAGGGCAGTGTGTGTGTGTGTTGCAGTGTAAAGGGCAGTGTGTGTGTGTGATGCAGTGTAAAGGGCAGTGTGTGTGTGTGATGCGGTGTAAAGGGCAGTGTGTGTGTGTGATGCAGTGTAAAGGGCAGTGTGTGTGTGTGTGATGCAGTGTAAAGGGCAGTGTGTGTGTGTGTGATGCAGTGTAAAGGGCAGTGTGTGTGTGTGTGATGCAGTGTAAAGGGCAGTGTGTGTGTGTGTGATGCAGTGTAAAGGGCAGTGTGTGTGTGTGTGATGCAGTGTAAAGGGCAGTGTGTGTGTGTGATGCAGTGTAGAGGGCAGTGTGTGTGTGTGTGATGCAGTGTAAAGGGCAGTGTGTGTGTGTGTGATGCAGTGTAAAGGGCAGTGTGTGTGTGTGTGATGCAGTGTAAAGGGCAGTGTGTGTGTGTGATGCAGTGTAAAGGGCAGTGTGTGTGTGTGATGCAGTGTAGAGGGCAGTGTGTGTGTGATGCAGTGTAAAGGGCAGTGTGTGTGTGTGTGATGCAGTGTAAAGGGCAGTGTGTGTGTGTGTGTGATGCAGTGCAGTGCAGAAAACATGACATACAGCTGCTGTTTGTTTTGTTATCTGGTACTTCTTCAAAGCTGCCATAAGAGGTTCATCAACACATGAACCAGGTCATGGGAAGCTGCTTCATATCCTCCTACACACAGACCAAGCACAAACCTGCGAAGAAAACAAACCATTCCCCATTCCCATTCCCTTCTGATCAATTCAAATTCCTTCAAAGGAATTCCTTTGGAACCGGAATTGAAAAAAGGGAATTGAGCCCCACCCTGAAAGCAAATCCAATTCAAATGTACACAGAGCTTTATGCTCTATAAGATGTAAGCTGTCACTGTTACTGCTGCTAGATGCGTTCACTCTGTTATTGAGCACATGTATCCGGGACACACTTAGGAATGAACTGTGAGGAACACATTATCACTTTACATTTGAATTCAACAGCACCTCTCCCCTAGCTCTCACCTATCAACACCTCCTTCCTCTCCAGGATGTTCCTCTGGGGAAGCTGAGCGGCGGAGCTGCCTGTGTCGATGGTGTTGCCGAGCAGGTCAGGCTCCGCCTTCTTGACCGTCGGCTTGGTGACGGCCCTCATGACCTTGTTGTTGTTAAGCTCCTCCTCCTCCCGGATCTCGAAGTCTCCGCTGGGCCCGGCCCCGCCCACATCGTTACTGACCGTCGTGTCCAACACCCCGCCCCAGTTCTCTGTCTGCACGTGTGAGAGAGAGAGAGAGAGAGAGAGTCAGAGTGCTGGACTACCAACACTGTGAGAGCGAACACTCTATATTACCAGGTAAATACCCAGGGGAATATAATAGCAATATAAATGCTCTTATGTAGGGGGGCGGTGTGTGTGTGGTTATGCATGAGAAAAGCAGATGGGCTTGTATGCAAAACTATTTCAGAAACGCACTGGGGAAGTGGTTAATGAACAGGTTAATTGCTAAATAAAACTGCTATATCTTCTATCTTCTATAAAAGACCCCCCCCCTCAGTTCTAGCCTCCCTGCACTGATGATAAAGACCCGCCCCCTCAGTTCTAGCCTCCCTGCACTGATGATAAAGACCCGCCCCCTCAGACCAGCCTCCCTGTACTGATGATAAAGACCCCCCCCCCTCAGTTCTAGCCTCCCTGCACTGATGATAAAGACCCGCCCCCTCAGACCAGCCTCCCTGCACTGATGATTAAGACCCGCCCCCTCAGACCAGCCTCCCTGCACTGATGATAAAGACCTGCCCCTCAGTTCTAGCCTCCCTGCACTGATGATTAAGACCCGCCCCCTCAGACCAGCCTCCCTGCACTGATGATAAAGACCCCCCCCTCAGTTCTAGCCTCCCTGCACTGATGGTAAAGACCCGCCCCCTCAGACCAGCCTCCCTGCACTGATGATTAAGACCCGCCCCCTCAGACCAGCCTCCCTGCACTGATGATAAAGACCCGCCCCTCAGTTCTAGCCTCCCTGTACTGATGATAAAGACCCCCCCCTCAGTTCTAGCCTCCCTGCACTGATGATTAAGACCTGCCCCCTCAGACCAGCCTCCCTGCACTGATGATAAAGACCCCCCCCTCAGTTCTAGCCTCCCTGCACTGATGATAAAGACCCCCCCCCTCAGTTCTAGCCTCCCTGCACTGATGATAAAGACCCCCCCCCTCAGTTCTAGCCTCCCTGCACTGATGATAAAGACCCGCCCCCTCAGTTCTAGCCTCCCTGCACTGATGATAAAGACCCGCCCCCTCAGACCAGCCTCCCTGCACTGATGATAAAGACCCCCCCCTCAGTTCTAGCCTCCCTGCACTGATGATTAAGACCCGCCCCCTCAGACCAGCCTCCCTGCACTGATGATAAAGACCCCCCCCCTCAGTTCTAGCCTCCCTGCACTGATGATAAAGACCCCCCCCTCAGTTCTAGCCTCCCTGCACTGATGATAAAGACCCCCCCCCCCTCAGTTCTAGCCTCCCTGCACTGATGATAAAGACCCCCCCCCTCAGTTCTAGCCTCCCTGCACTGATGATTAAGACCCGCCCCCTCAGACCAGCCTCCCTGCACTGATGATAAAGACCTGCCCCCTCAGTTCTAGCCTCCCTGCACTGATGATAAAGACCCCCCCCTCAATTCTAGCCTCCCTGCACTGATGATAAAGACCCGCCCCCTCAGTCCAGCCTCCCTGCACTGGTGATAAAGATCCGCCCCCTCAGGCAATGTAGGTAAAGCTGCCAGCGGTTCTTGTCCTGTCAGCAATCCATCCTGCCAGCCCTGAAGCTGCCTCTCCATTTCACCTCCTACTACACAGCTAATCTCTCCCCACGAAGCTATCCAACTGTCTTCAAATTCCATCAAAGTCTTTATTCGGGCACTTTCTCTCTCCTGCAATGTCTTTCTAACCGGAAGGAGGAATGACTGCAACGTTTGCACGCATGGTCGCTTTCCCAGAAAGAAGCTCTCAGACCGAGCTGCTGCATTCTGACACAGATAAGGTGAAGGTCAAAGGAAGCCTTAAGCACAACAAAAAAGGAGCACTTTAGACAAATAGAGCTGTCTTCTTTCACAGATAAACAGGCAGCTTGAAATGATGCAGGTGGCGAGAGTAGTTGCCTAAATATATAATATATACAAATAAGTATATATTCAACATTCAAATTCAATATAAAAAAAAGATATACATATAGATATAGATATATAAATATATAAATATATATATATATGGCACTGCGTGAATTATTGTCCACATTGTATTTTATAACTACTGTGCACAAGCAAACACATCCTGCTTTCCGTTGCCCCATCGCTTCAGAAGACCATCACAAAGATGTTTAAAGTGATATGCACATTTAGCACAAAAGAAATGTAAAGTCTTTAGGAATATGCAATCCTTCCATAGCTTCAAAACTCTCAATTAAAAATCTAATGTAAAAAAGCAAAACGTACTGATGAAGACCTTAGTGAAATGTTTGTCATCTTGACTTCTTAAAAGTTTTACTTAAGAATCCGTAATCAATCTCAATATTGAATACAGAGATACTGGGTTTCTTCTGCTACCCTTATTGACAGCGCAGCCCGAAGGGTTAAAACAACACCCCCAAGACAACACCAAGAGCCCTTACCTCCACTGCGGGGCGGAGAGCTGGGCTGCTGGGGGTCTCAGAGGAGGAGTCAGGCTGCGGAGACGGGGAGGGAGGAGGTGTGGCAGGGGCCCGGGGCCGCAGCGTGGCAGGGGATGTGGTTGTGGGGGCAGGGGTGCGCCTGCGGGGGGCTCTAGTGGTGGTGGTGGTGGTGGTGGTGGAGGGTTCTGTGGTAGGTTCTGTAATGGGCTCTGTGGTGAGAGCCACTGTTGTGCTTTCCTCCTCCTCCTCCTCCTCTTCTTCTTCTTCCTCTTCCTCCTCCTCCTCTCCTCCGATTGGCCCCAGCACCACCTCCTGCTCCTGCGTGGTGCTTTTGGGTGGGCCGGAGCTCGTGGTGGGCGGGGCTTGCCTCACTGTGGTTGTCACGGAGGTGGTGGTTGCCATGGGGATGGTACTGGTCTCCTCCGGTGTGGGCTGCACTGGCAGGGCTGCTGGGGGAGCGGAGGGGGCTGGGGACAGGGCCTGGGTGGTGGAGACGAGCACCGGCTCCTCCGTCCTGAACAGCACCTCGCTCCTCACCTCCACATCCGGCTCGGGGTCTGTGAGAGTTCAAAACAAGGTCTGTCAGTAACAGCCGCCCCCAAGCTGTCTGTATCAGGAGCTACAGCCACAAGAATGTCTTACAGAGGTTACTAACATGCATCACCTGCCACAGCTGGAAACCGCATGACCACAGCCACACAATCCACTAAGCATGTAAAAAAATAGTGACACACAGGCCCTAAATATCAAAAGTGACTTCTGACAGTCGCTGTCTCCGTCTGCTTTAACACGACTCTCATCCCGAACTTTGTTTCAAAAAATGAAACCCTTTTCTGCTGTTTTCAGACAGGTGGAATGGGTGCAATTTACATAAAGGTGGTGGAATAACTATTCAGTATTCAAGTACGCCAGGACACAGAGAAATAAAAAGTTAAGTTCGAGAGCTCGTTTGAATGTCATTTTGTAAACGTATGTTCTGCATTAATTACATTAAGTCCCCGGTTATGGCAGATATTCTATGCCAAAATGAAAAATAAATGAATAAATAAATAGACATTTGTTTATTTATTTTTCATTTTGGCATAAGATATCCTGCACACCCGGTTGCACTTTATGAAAAAGAATAACACTTGAGTGTAGAATATGACATCATACAAACAACCGTGGCAAACAATGCCAGGGCTGTGAGTGATACTGGCAATGCACGACCCCTCAGGGTGCTTGACTCCAAATCCTTTAACTTCATCACATAAATACAACATTGTAGCATTTGCTCTTCTCTAAGGTCCAAACAGGTGGCCCTTTCACGATACACTGGTGGGGTCTACCTTCGGCTCCGATTCTATACTGGGGGGGCAGCTACATTATCCCTTCATCCTTTAAAATCGCAGCAATCCCTAGCAGCACATTGGACTCCAGCACCATTAGTATAGTTAAGCAATCCCTAGCAGCACATTGGACTCCAGCACCATTAGTATAGTCAAATAGTCACTCCACCCACAGCAGATCCTTTTTATTTCAAACAGAGCCTATTATTTCCCATCTCCATTAGGACTCTTTGAAACAGACGGAAGCATTTTAGATGGAAAATACTACCACATCAACCCTTTTGATTTTTGCACAGGGGTATGCTAATTAGGTCCCCACTTCATTTGCATAACATTCCTCATACTGCTGGAATTGGGGTTTTGCGACTGTTCTCATCCTTCATGGCCATTTTTGATTTTTGCTTGGAATACAAAACAGTCAGAAAGTTAAAACACTACCTCAAACCCCCGCCCGGACGGTCGGAATAGCTTTGTTATTCAGGGCCAGTATTCTGATACTTTCAATGCTAAAGAATGTCTCGCCAAGTTTCATCACTAGGGTTACCAGTTCACTAAATGCTTGTTGTTTTGAAACTACAGGAGGAGGGTAAGACCCCAGAACACTTACCTAATTGGTCAGCCATATATATATATATATATATATATATATATATATATATATATATATATATATATTTTTTTTTTTAAGCCAACGCCCTCCTCCTTTTGTGTTCAATTTCTCATCCCTGCTCCACCCCCCATCTCGCTATCTCCTTCACTTACTTATTCTCATTGCCGGCACTAGCCAATCACCCCTCTGCTGAGTGGGCTCAAGGCAAAAAATATCTGCATAATATAATATGCAAAATTTTTTCAACAAAAAAAACATTTCAAGTTTTTGTTTGGCAGACAGGCGACTGGTCAATACTCACAGCCGGAGCCGGAGCCTGAGAAGCGATCCTCATCGTCGAAGAAGTCATCGCCCCCGGAGCTCTCCTGGTCCTCTGGGGTGCTCTCCTCCGACCCTCGCCTCCAGCGGTACGCCTGGAGAGAGACAGAGAGTCAGCATGACTGGGGGCTGCCTTCACACAACACAACACAACACAATACACAGGACAGCTTTAACATGACTGGGGCTGCTCTAATAAACAGGAGAGCTTTAAAATGACTGCGGTCTGTCTTCATAGCAACACCCCTGCACTGACTCTGGAAGGGTGCTGATTATTATTCAAATACAGCATTGGAGGATTTATAATGCTTAATATTAATACACTGTACAGATCTCTGAATTCCCTGTAATTGTTTGGAGCTGAATGCTTTTCACATTGGCAAGACACTGTCACAGACACTTGTGTCTAATTTGTCTGGGTTTATTTTTAGTATTACTACAACCTGATTAGCACTAGCAAGCCTCAGTTAACAGCATGCAGTCCAAGACTAGTACTAATCCGGGTCTGTGGAACCAGCCATGAGGGAGGTTACAGGACAACTCAAGTGATTTAGCCAATATGGTGTCGGTTCTTAACAAATACTAAAATAAACCTAATACAATTCAAGAAGAAATTGAACCTTCATGAATTTATTAAGTTTCCTGTAGTATTTCCTTCTTCAAAGGGAATGAGCTCACTGTGGAAACGCGATTCCCAGAGGCGATTGGTAACCCAGAAAACGGCAGCTCTGTGAAAACACCAAAGCACAATCTACGAGGCAAACAAGAGGCATTTCCCATGCACGACACACACCACACCGGCTGGCTCAACAAAGCGCAAAGCACAAAGCCACTCAGAGATCAGACAGAGTCCAAAAACTGCCTGGCCTTTGGCCCCCGTGGTTTATGACATCATGAAAAGCCCCCTGATTGAATTACAGCCTTCCACTGTACATCTGATTCACGTCCATTAGACAGAATACATGGAATCTGAGAATGATCTGGGGCAGTGTACTCTAAAGCAGAGCCGAAATTGAAACCTGAAGCTTCAGTCTCACCTCCTGGTTAGATTCGAACAGAAAGTTACACCCCCACCTGATGCTAAAAACACCCCCTCCTGGCAATGGTTTATCAATCAGCTTCTCAGAATGTGCCTCCCGCTCCTTATAGAACACACTCTACCCCCACATTCTGTCCATCAGGAGTGCACAAACCTGCTGCTCCCGTGCTCTAGGCATCGTTACGCAGTGAAGTACTGAAGACCTGGAAGGAGGGTGAAAGGCTTCAGTTCAGTGATTCAGGGTAGTGGTGGAACAAAGACCTTGAGGACTGGAACTGGGCACCTCTGATTTAGATTATAAAAGAATCCATTCAAGATTACTGCATCAAACTGCATTCAGAATGACATTCCAGCCCCAATGATTACACATCCCAGCTAATCCTTCCTAGTTTGACAAAGCAGTGGAAAATCCAAGTACCCTGCTGTTGAACTGTGTTGCAAACGAGCCTTTTCTACAGGTAGGATGGACTTCACAATCATGAGGTACTGCAGGGTGGTGCAGCTCCTCCATTAGCTTTAATTAATGAATTCCTGAAGAAGAACGCAAAAAAGAATCTGCTTTCAATCCAAACTTGTTGATTCAAATCTATAAATGAACGCCACAAAGACTTACTATTTGGCTTACTATTTGTAGTAGGTATCTGAACACGATCCCTATAATAACACAGAGTCAGCTAGGAGTTAACTAGCCAGGCTGCTGCAGTGCTGTGTCCTGCTTTCTGCTTTTCAATACTTCACCAGGACAATAGAGATGCAGCCTTGCATTCTCTAGGGGGTTCGAGTATTAATCGCAGCTCCTGAAAAGCCCAACAATGCACGCTTCACCTGACATTTGAAAAGATTCTGTTTTAAAAATGACACACGCCGCTGAGTGCCAGAACCGCAGAGACAACGAAAAGCCTGTCCAGCGAACCTACACTGGGGGCAGTGCGGCTCTCATGAGAAGCAATCAGGCACAGAGGGGAGGCAGCCACTGCAAGCACAGACTTGCAGGTGAGCATGGATTTTCCATGAGAAACACTAAGCATGTCAAGCGACACACAATGCAAGCCAGCTTGAGGACAGGTGAATACGCGCTGAGCAAGTGAGAGGGTAATTTCCTGTGCTTCAAAATGAGTTTCTGCAATTACAAGAGAGAGGGTACATTGCCCTGAGGTTGGAGGGGAGGGTACATTGCCCTGAGGTTGGAGGGGATGGTACATTGCCCTGAGATTGGAGGGGATTGTACATTGCCCTGAGGTTGGAGCAGAGGGTACATTGCCCTGAGGTTGGAGCAGAGGGTACATTGCCCTGAGGTTGGAGCAGAGGGTACATTGCCCTGAGGTTGGAGGGGAGGATACACTGCCACAGTTAACACTATTCACAGGTTCTGAGATTCCCTTCAGTAGCTCAGGTGTCAGTCCCAGAAAAGCCAGAGCACTTTGACAAACCTCACAGTACATGTGGAATGACTTCTAGTAACATTATAATATGTAGGACATACCCTGATACTGTTATGAAGCAGAAATGTCTTTGCATCAGATGGAAGTGACGTCACATTCAGGATAGCTTCACTCCTTATTTTAGAATATATTAGAAACACTTGATTATAGGGTGCTAAGACCCAACACATTTCGGTGACCAGTGCTGGAAGTCATTGCTGATATTTCTCTGTCTGCTCCCTCCACTCTGCACCACCCTCACTGTACCCCTGTGGAATTTGCTTTTCAATAACATTGTATCTCATGATGTCTGATATACGGCGCTGTCTGCTTCATTTATCAGTAACACCAGTGTGCCGAGTCCTTCGCACGCTGTCTCCAGCACAGCCCTGACTCGTGTTTAATAAACCAGGCGCAGGCCCGCTGATAAAGAACCATGTATCTGGCTCAGGGGCACCTGTGAAACGAGCGTGGTGGTCTCCGCCTAGTCCTTTAGTGTACACGAGGGTTCGGGTAACAAAAAACTTTAAGGGTGCTCCCTCCTGTCCAGGGCAGGCTTGAGGCATGGAGACTGAACTGCTCCCTCTCTCCCTCCCTCACCCCCTAAGAGAAAGGGATGTACTTCCAGTCCAGGGCAGGCTTGAGGCATGGAGACTGAACTGCTCCCTCTCTCCCTCCCTCACCCCCTAAGAGAAAGGGTTGTACTTCCAGTCCAGGGCAGGCTTGAGGCATGGAGACTGAACTGCTCCCTCTCTCCCTCCCTCACCCCCTAAGAGAAAGGGATGTACTTCCAGTCCAGGGCAGGCTTGAGGCATGGAGACTGAACTGCTCCCTCTCTCCCTCCCTCACCCCCTAAGAGAAAGGGTTGTACTTCCAGTCCAGGGCAGGCTTGAGGCATGGAGACTGAACTGCTCCCTCTCTCCCTCCCTCACCCCCGAAGAGAAAGGGATGTATTCTCAGTCCAGGGCAGGCTTGAGGCATGGAGACTGAACTGCTCTCTTACCCCCTTCAGCCAGGGCAGTACAGATTCACCTGCCACAGCACTAATAGAGCGAGGACAGCACTGCTTCACTTGAGATCTCTATACTGGGCTGCTGATGTCTTTAGGATTAAACAGGTTTAAACTGCAACCAATCAAAAAAGCCTTCAATGAGAAGCCCTCCATTACAGCGCTGTTACTTAATGATGCACTGTGACATGACTGTGTATCAGAAAGGAGTACAATATTTAACTTTACAAGGAAAAGACAATGCACACATCCTTCTGCAGAAGCACAGCAGCAACCTATATTCAACGTGCACCCCTTTGTTTATAAAACATTTGAAACGTTCAACACTTGAAACAGGTTTTAAACTATAAACGATTAACATTCCCAACCAAATGGGGGCACTGTGGAGCAACAACAGAACTGTTCAAAGTGATACCTTTTTCCACTTACAAAAGATGAAAGAAAGAAAATGAGAAAAAGGAAGAAAGAATGGAAAGGGCTTCAAAGTGCAGCAGTGGGGGGACGGGGGACACAGGGACACACACACACGGCCCTTTCAAGAAGACAAAAGCCTCTCCCCTGGACTCCATCTCAGCTTCCATACCAGCGCCTCAACGCACCCGACAAGTAGAAGCTTCCCTAATGTGACATTGTAACTGCTCAATGCCTTGCTATTAGAAGCAGTCTGTGGAAGAACTCCAGGGCGCTCTCTGCTTCTCGCTCGTGATCGGTATTGGTGCAGGATGAGAAACGCCCCGTGTGCCAGAGATGAATCTGCAGCCGCTCCACTCCTTAGATTCACAGGCTGCGGCTCCCCACTACAGAAACCTGTCTTCAAAAATCTTTTTCTCTTTGTTTTTCCCCTATTCATCCCATTTCATCTCCTGACACTAATGAGGAAAGGTGAATCAGAAGAGCCAGAAGTGGCTGGTCTTAAGAGCAGGGCGACATGACTGTTTGGCAGGGCAGTTTACACAAGTGCTCATTATTACAGTGGAGAGCTGAGAGGGGAGTGTTGGACGAGTGCTCATTATTACAGTGGAGAGCTGAGAGGGGAGTGTTGGACGAGTGCTCATTATTACAGTGGAGAGCTGAGAGGGGAGTGTTGCATGAAGGCTCATTATTACAGTGGAGAGCTGAGAGGGGAGTGCTGGACGAGTGCTCATTATTACAGTGGAGAGCTGAGAGGGGAGTGTTGCATGAAGGCTCATTATTACAGTGGAGAGCTGAGAGGGGAGTGTTGCATGAAGGCTCATTATTACAGTGGAGAGCTGAGAGGGGAGTGCTGGACGAGTGCTCATTATTACAGTGGAGAGCTGAGAGGGGAGTGCTGGACGAGTGCTCATTATTACAGTGGAGAGCTGAGAGGGGAGTGTTGCATGAAGACTCATTATTACAGTGGAGAGCTGAGAGGGGAGTGTTGGACGAGTGCTCATTATTACAGTGGAGAGCTGAGAGGGGAGTGTTGGACGAGTGCTCATTATTACAGTGGAGAGCTGAGAGGGGAGTGTTGCATGAAGGCTCATTATTACAGTGGAGAGCTGAGAGGGGAGTGCTGGACGAGTGCTCATTATTACAGTGGAGAGCTGAGAGGGGAGTGTTGCATGAAGGCTCATTATTACAGTGGAGAGCTGAGAGGGGAGTGTTGCATGAAGGCTCATTATTACAGTGGAGAGCTGAGAGGGGAGTGCTGGACGAGTGCTCATTATTACAGTGGAGAGCTGAGAGGGGAGTGTTGCATGAAGGCTCATTATTACAGTGGAGAGCTGAGAGGGGAGTGTTGGAGGAGTGCTCATTATTACAGTGGAGAGCTGAGAGGGGAGTGCTGGACGAGTGCTCATTATTACAGTGGAGATCTGAGGGGGGAGTGTTGCATGAAGGCTCATTATTACAGTGGAGAGCTGAGAGGGGAGTGTTGCATGAAGGCTCATTATTACAGTGGAGAGCTGAGAGGGGAGTGCTGGACGAGTGCTCATTATTACAGTGGAGAGCTGAGAGGGGAGTGCTGGACGAGTGCTCATTATTACAGTGGAGAGCTGAGAGGGGAGTGTTGGAGGAGTGCTCATTATTACAGTGGAGATCTGAGGGGGGAGTGTTGGACGAGTGCTCATTATTACAGTGGAGAGCTGAGAGGGGAGTGTTGGACGAGTGCTCATTATTACAGTGGAGAGCTGAGAGGGGAGTGCTGGACGAGTGCTCATTATTACAGTGGAGAGCTGAGAGGGGAGTGTTGCATGAAGGCTCATTATTACAGTGGAGAGCTGAGAGGGGAGTGTTTACACTAGTCACACCGGTCTGCCAACTTTCTGTGCAGAAAGTTATACGCGGTCACGGTCAATTATCAAGCCAGTAATGCCCTCTTCACACAGTGCTGCCCAGTTGTAATCCAACAACAACACTACACCCTGTTTCTGTTTGTCTTCAGCTGCTACATCTCCGATTGTTCATCTATACCCTCCTGCCGTGCCTCCCTCCATTACTGAAACAGACCATGTACCCTTTGTAGTGTTTCAATCTTAATCTCTGCTCTTCAACTCTGGCACTACAATTTATAACACCACCATTTCCCCTCCATAAAGAATTCTTTCTGTGTAAGGCATCGACTAACTGCCAGGGCCTTAAGTCAAGGTTGGCATCAGAGAGACACACACACACAGACACACAGCTCTCCCCCCCCGCATCTCCTCTCCAGCCAGGAGTCTGCTTCTCAAAGCCAGGAAAATAAGCACAAAAGTCAGATAGCCAGTGCCTGGCGAGTCCTGGAAGCAGTCAAGACTTCAGTAATGCAATCCCTCCCACAGAGCCGCTTTACCAAGCTCTTCGTTCCAGAACACAGTTGGCACTACATTGCATTTTCCCCCTAAAAGGATCTGAGAAAGCTATAATAGAGTAAACAGTGTGAGAGAAGACACTGCAAATTACCATTTGAGAAGTTTCAAGACTTTAAACAAGGGTTCAAATGTCTGCACCACTGCAAGATGTGTGTCCCCATGTTCTCAGCAAGAACAATAAACTAAAGCTGTATCATCCATAACTGTTAAAACACTCAATAGTGCTGCATTTAGAAACCTACTAAACGAAATGGAAGAAATTCAAATGACAAAAGATCTGTAGTCGGAACGTTCCGTCACTGAATGCATTTCTTTCACTATTTCTAATGCTCTAAAGTGCAGTGAGAACTGCAGCCCGGGGTGTGGTTTTTGCTGCATTTAATTTATTTATTTTGATACCGATATGTCAGTCAGAGTCCCTGGCAGTCTACGCAGAGGTTTGGGGAGAGCCCTAATGGTACAATACAGACAATCAGGCACTGCAGCACAACAGCTGTCTTGGCAATAGACTACAAGTTTAAAGTATCGTTTTTACTTAACATGTACAAAAGTGATCTCAACCTCTAAACAAAAGGATATTTGTTAATTTGTTAAGTCAGCTAAGTTTCCAGTAACGCCTGGATAAATAAAATCCCCCCTCCTTGTGGACTTGCACCCTGCCTGACACGAGATAATAGACTGTGCTGCTAATTTCACTGTCAATTATTTCCTGTCAATTACAGCACTGCTTTATTAGAGGCTTCCCGCTCCACATGGTGCCTTTCCAATGAGGTAATCCTGCAGGTCCTGGGAAAATGGAAGCAAACACAAGCCAGGTGCATTCCGTTACAGAACACACAGCCTGCAGCCACTGTGGGAGGAAAGGTATGTCCAAAGCAACTTAAGAAGCCTTTCAGACCTGACACCACAACACTGCTGAGGCTGTGAATCTTTCAACGTTTAAACAGTCAAGAGGGTGAACACAGTAAAACCACACCAATGATTATTATTCCAGTGTAGAATTGATATGAGACGCTAGACCTTTTAAGCTGCTAGCCAGTCTCCCCCCTTCACTCCCTGATCTGATTTCCCGGAGTGTGTGCAGCCCCCCCCCCTCCATTTCCCAGACAGCCCCCGACAGAATTCCCCGGATTTGTTATTCCAATAAATAAATGAAGAGGCACCTCTGAACCCACGCTCTTTCTAATCCTCACTCCTGCACACGCCTGCCAGCAAAGCCTCTCTCCCTGGAAACTGTGCTCAGTATCTCTTTAACCACTTACCTCCTGGTGCTGTGCAGCTAGGACCAGCAAAGACTGAGTGCACTGAACAGTGAAACCTGTACTTAGTAGCCAGTGATTTCTATACAGTATGACCTCCAACGAGCAGCCCTTTTGTGACTGCTGCTTGATTAGGGGCTGTGTGCTACTCACATGCTTTAAATCACATAAATGTGACCAAATTGGGTTGGAAGATAAAGCTGCGTGTGTGGAGGTAGCGGACCCCTGTCTCAGTGACAGGGCAGCCCTGCGTGTGTGGAGGACCCCTGTCTCAGTGACAGGGCAGCCCTGCGTGTGTGGAGGTAGAGGACCCCTGTCTCAGTGACAGGGCAGCCCTGCGTGTGTGGAGGTAGAGGACCCCTGTCTCAGTGACAGGGCAGCCCTGCGTGTGTGGAGGTAGAGGACCCCTGTCTCAGTGACAGGGCAGCCCTGCGTGTGTGGAGGACCCCTGTCTCAGTGACAGGGCAGCCCTGCGTGTGTGGAGGACCCCTGTCTCAGTGACAGGGCAGCCCTGCGTGTGTGGAGGTAGAGGACCCCTGTCTCAGTGACAGGGCAGCCCTGCGTGTGTGGAGGTAGAGGACCCCTGTCTCAGTGACAGGGCAGCCCTGCGTGTGTGGAGGTAGAGGACCCCTGTCTCAGTGACAGGGCAGCCCTGCGTGTGTGGAGGACCCCTGTCTCAGTGACAGGGCAGCCCTGCGTGTGTGGAGGACCCCTGTCTCAGTGACAGGGCAGCCCTGCGTGTGTGGAGGACCCCTGTCTCAGTGACAGGGCAGCCCTGCGTGTGTGGAGGTAGAGGACCCCTGTCTCAGTGACAGGGCAGTCCTGCGTGTGTGGAGGTAGAGGACCCCTGTCTCAGTGACAGGGCAGTCCTGCGTGTGTGGAGGTAGAGGACCCCTGTCTCAGTGACAGGGCAGTCCTGCGTGTGTGGAGGACCCCTGTCTCAGTGACAGGGCAGCCCTGCGTGTGTGGAGGACCCCTGTCTCAGTGACAGGGCAGTTCTGCGTGTGGGAGCCGTCACTCCACAGACTGGCAGCTTGTCACAGTAATTAATTACACTTTGAGGATTTGGGATCAAAACGGCTTAAAATCCTGGCTACCTATTTTAATACCGATTCTGAGAAAGCTGCTTCCTCCCATTCGGCATCTGTGACCGCCAATGCTTCACTCCTGCCAGCAATACTGCAGCACTGCTGCCAGCTCCATTGCCACACAGCAGCAGAACCAACAAACACGCGAGTATAGTATTCAAAAAATGAGTCGTACCCCAAAAACACACTACAGTATAAAAAGAATGAAGGTAACATCTACATCTGACAATTATATGCAATGATTAAGAGCTTAAACAACATTCTACTTGAAACACCTAAACACATTCCACCTAGCTGATTGCTCAGAACTGTAACACTGATATATAACAAACCAGAAGAATGCCCTGAGCAAGTTTCATCACACCTGGATAAGCTGTTCCCTGGATACCTGTAAGAAAGGAGAGACAGACACCCACCACTTTATCACTGTTAAAGGGGATATGCATCACCAGCAGGAGATACTGGATTGCATGTGGAAATCAACATTGTGCAGATAAACAAGGGAAGCCACGCTGACCTGCAGCAAGCAGCTCTCTATCTGTAGAGACACTCTGATCCAGCGTCACTTTAATGTGAGAGTCAGTGACTAAATGCTTTGGAGTAGAGCACCGCTCCAGTTTCCCATCATACAGGACTTAAGTGAGGTGCTGGGTCAGTTAAATCTGAAGTTCTGAAGAGTCACAATAGTTTCAGGGACAGTGTCTGGGATGGGAAGGGTTAACAGAGGATTTAACCACAAGCAGAGAGGCTGAAACCACGGCTGCATTAATCATTTACAAAGGAATCTCATTTACAAAGGAATCGGGACAGAGAGGAAATTCATTTAGCTGCTTTAGGCAGTCGAGGGGGGGGTGATGACACACACTAGAGCTATCCCTCAGTCACTGCAATCGCTGTATTATTAATATCACCGCACACTGACAAGCCTGGGGGAGGGAGAGATGAGGGAGGGAGAGGGGCAGCACAGCCCCATGTTTTTGCTCCTTATCTGTTTGTTTTCCAGACTCCATTTGTTTCACATCAACTCGCGTGATTTCAAAAGATGACACCCGTTTCATCTTCCCATTCACATCCAGTGTTACAGGAAACAGAACCCCTCCTGCGACATAGTTGCACTCTATACTCCACGTATGAAGCTATGTGTGGGCAAGAGGGGTTCTATTTCTTGTAACACAGTAAGTGAATGGAAACTTCCATCCAGCTTCCTGTACGGTGTTGCAGTAAGAAAAAAGGTGCGTCATTTTGAAGAGAGCCTTTTCTGGACTGGAACTGAACCCAGAGCCAACAGACGCTGCCTCCCTCTCCCTGCCTGTCACTTCATTAGGAATTTATTTCAGAGCCACCTGGATAGCAGCCAGACCCTCAATTCATCTAATCTGATAACACTGCTGCTCTTTTCAATAACACATTACCAGAAACAAACGAACACCCAAGCAAGAGGCCAACCCCCTCCAGTATAATCCCTCTGCGCTCTGGAGGGTATCACCTCCATCACGTGAAGCAGCATGGCTCCAGTATAATGCCTCTGCGCTCGGGAGGGTATCTCCTCCATCACGTGAAGCAGCTCTCCAGTATAATCCCTCTGCGCTCGGGAGGGTATCACCTCCATCACGTGAAGCAGCATGGCTCCAGTATAATCCCTCTGCGCTCGGGAGGGTATCTCCTCCATCACGTGAAGCAGCGCGGCTCTCCAGTATAATCCCTCTGCGCTCGGGAGGGTATCTCCTCCATCACGTGAAGCAGCATGGCTCCAGTATAATCCCTCTGCGCTCGGGAGGGTATCTCCTCCATCACGTGAAGTAGCGCGGCTCTCCAGTATAATCCCTCTGCGCTCGGGAGGGTATCTCCTCCATCACGTGAAGCAGCGCGGCTCTCCAGTATAATCCCTCTGCGCTCGGGAGGGTATCTCCTCCATCACGTGAAGCAGCATGGCTCCAGTATAATCCCTCTGCGCTCGGGAGGGTATCTCCTCCATCACGTGAAGCAGCGCGGCTCTCCAGTATAATCCCTCTGCGCTCGGGAGGGTATCTCCTCCATCACGTGAAGCAGCATGGCTCCAGTATAATCCCTCTGCGCTCGGGAGGGTATCTCCTCCATCACGTGAAGTAGCGCGGCTCTCCAGTATAATCCCTCTGCGCTCGGGAGGGTATCTCCTCCATCACGTGAAGCAGCGCAGCTCTCCAGTATAATCCCTCTGCGCTCGGGAGGGTATCTCCTCCATCACGTGAAGGAGCGCGGCTCTCCAGTATAATCCCTCTGCGCTCGGGAGGGTATCTCCTCCATCACGTGAAGCAGCATGGCTCTCCAGTATAATGCCTCTGCGCTCGGGAGGGTATCTCCTCCATCACGTGAAGCAACGCAGCTCTCCAGTATAATCCCTCTCCACTCGGGAGGGTATCTCCTCCATCACGTGAAGCAGCGCGGCTCTCCAGTATAATCCCTCTGCGCTCAGGAGGGTATCTCCTCCATCACGTGAAGCAGCATGGCTCTCCAGTATAATGCCTCTACGCTCGGGAGGGTATAACCAGTCTATAAAACACACCGTCCTTATAGAGCGAGTCTATAAAACACACCGTCCTTATACAGCGAGTCTATAAAACACACTGTCCTTATACAGCGAGTCTATAAAACACACCGTCCTTATACAGCGAGTCTATAAAACACACCGTCCTTATAGAACCAGTCTATAAAACACACCGTCCTTATGGAACCAATCTATAAAACACACCCTCCTTATAGAACCAATCTATAAAACACACCGTCCTTATGGAACCAGTCTATAAAACACACCGTCCTTATACAGCGAGTCTATAAAACACACCCTCCTTATAGAACCACTCTAAAAACACACCCTCCTTATAGAACCAGTCAATAAAACACACCCTCCTTATAGAACCAGTCTATAAAACACCCCCCCCTTATAGAGCGAGTCTATAAAACACACCCTCCTTATAGAACCAGTCTATAAAACACACCCTCCTTATAGAACCAGTCTATAAAACCCCCCCCCCTTATAGAACCAGTCTATAAAACACACCCTCCTTATAGAGCAAGTCTATAAAACACACCCTCCTTATAGAACCACTCTATAAAACACACCCTCCTTATAGAGCTAGTGCTGTACACAAACCCTGCACAAGGAGTACCAATGCACTGATCAGGAGCTCCAACACAAACCCTGTACCAGGAGTACCAATGCACTGATCAGGAGCTCCAACACAAACCCTGCACCAGGAGTACCAATGCACTGATCAGGATCTCCAACACAAACCCTGTACCAGGAGTACCAATGCACTGATCAGGAGCTCCAACACAAACCCTGTACCAGGCGTACAAATGCACTGATCAGGAGCTCCAACACAAACCCTGTACCAGGAGTACCAATGCACTGATCAGGAGCTCCAACACAAACCCTGCACCAGGAGTACCAATGCACTGATCAGGAGCTCCAACACAAACCCTGCACCAGGAGTACCAATGCACTGATCAGGAGCTCCAACACAAACCCTGTACCAGGAGTACCAATGCACTGATCAGGAGCTCCAACACAAACCCTGCACCAGGAGTACCAATGCACTGATCAGGAGCTCCAACACAAACCCTGCACCAGGAGTACCAATGCACTGATCAGGAGCTCCAACACAAACCCTGCACCAGGAGTACCAATGCACTGATCAGGAGCTCCAACACAAACCCTGTACCAGGAGTACCAATGCACTGATCAGGAGCTCCAACACAAACCCTGCACCAGGAGTACCAATGCACTGATCAGGAGCTCCAACACAAACCCTGTACCAGGAGTACCAATGCACTGATCAGGAGCTCCAACACAAACCCTGTACCAGGAGTACCAATGCACTGATCAGGAGCTCCAACACAAACCCTGTACCAGGAGTACCAATGCACTGATCAGGAGCTCCAACACAAACCCTGCACCAGGAGTACCAATGCACTGATCAGGAGCTCCAACACAAACCCTGCACCAGGAGTACCAATGCACTGATCAGGAGCTCCAACACAAACCCTGCACCAGGAGTACTAACGCATTGTTTGTCGAGTGGGAACCAATCCTACGCAAGACTTTTAGAACAGAGATGATGAGTCTCTCTCTCTGTCTCTCTCTCAGCAGCCCAGCTCTCCAGTATATATTACCAGCTCAGCATCAAAAGCCCCTTTGTTTCTTGCTTGGACCCTTGCGCTCTCACTTGTAAATAACCCTAATTGTCCCGCAAGCCTCTCACTCCACATGTTCCTGGGCCTGCTGTGTGCCGAGGAAGTCTGTTCTGAGTTTCAAATAGGAGCTTAACCCGTTCAGCACACAGACACTGCCAGGTCATGTCTATGGAGCCAGCTGATTCTAACCCATGATATTGTCTCACTGCAACGTCATGTTATTTAATATTTTCCAGTCGTACTGGGATGAACCAGTAGTTACTAGGGGTAACGTTACGTATCGCGATACGATATGTATCACCATACATGTGATGGTCCTGATGGGCTACTTGTATGATGCTTTATACAATCAAATGATCACTTAATGATGGACTATTAGGTTAAAAGGCCAACATTAAATGACTATAAAACACACTTATTCTTCATTCAAGAAGCATTTGGTGAACTCATTACCCCAGATAATAACACACTGCTAAACAACCTTCCAATGCACTGATAACAACACACTGCTAAACAACCTTCCAATGCACCGATAATAACACACTGCTAAACAACCTTCCAATGCACCGATAACACACTGCTAAACAACCTTCCAATGTACTGATAACAACACACTGCTAAACAACCTTCCAATGTACTGATAACAACACACTGTTAAACAACCTTCCAATGCACTGATAATAACACACTGCTAAACAACCTTCCAATGTACTGATAACAACACACTGCTAAACAACCTTCCAATGCACTGATAATAACACACTGCTAAACAACCTTCCAATGCACTGATAATAACACACTGCTAAACAACCTTCCAATGCACTGATAATAACACACTGCTAAACAACCTTCCAATGCACTGATAATAACACACTGCTAAACAACCTTCCAATGTACTGATAACAACACACTGCTAAACAACCTTCCAATGCACTGATAATAACACACTGCTAAACAACCTTCCAATGCACCGATAATAATATACTGCTAAACAACCTTCCAATGCACTGATAACACACTGCTAAACAACCTTCCAATGCACCGATAACACACTGCTAAACAACCTTCCAATGCACCGATAATAACACACTGCTAAACAACCTTCCAATGCACCGATAACAACACACTGCTAAACAACCTTCCAATGCACTGATAATAACACACTGCTAAACAACCTTCCAATGCACCGATAATAACACACTGCTAAACAACCTTCCAATGCACCGATAATAACACACTGCTAAACAACCTTCCAATGCACCGATAACACACTGCTAAACAACCTTCCAATGCACTGATAATAACACACTGCTAAACAACCTTCCAATGCAGAGATGATAACACACTGCTAAACAACCTTCCAATGCACTGATAATAACACACTGCTAAACAACCTTCCAATGCACCGATAACACACTGCTAAACAACCTTCCAATGCACTGATAATAACACACTGCTAAACAACCTTCCAATGCACCGATAATAATATACTGCTAAACAACCTTCCAATGCACTGATAATAACACACTGCTAAACAACCTTCCAATGCACTGATAACACACTGCCAAACAACCTTCCAATGCACTGATAATAACACACTGCTAAACAACCTTCCAATGCACTGATAATAACACACTGCTAAACAACCTTCCAATGCACCGATAATAATATACTGCTAAACAACCTTCCAATGCACTGATAATAACACACTGCTAAACAACCTTCCAATGCACTGATAACACACTGCCAAACAACCTTCCAATGCACCGATAATAACACACTGCTAAACAACCTTCCAATGTACTGATAACAACACACTGCTAAACAACCTTCCAATGCACTGATAATAACACACTGCTAAACAACCTTCCAATGCACTGATAATAACACACTGCTAAACAACCTTCCAATGTACTGATAACAACACGCTGCTAAACAACCTTCCAATGCACTGATAATAACACACTGCTAAACAACCTTCCAATGTACTGATAACAACACACTGCTAAACAACCTTCCAATGCACCGATAATAACACACTGCTAAACAACCTTCCAATGCACCGATAATAACACACTGCTAAACAACCTTCCAATGCACCGATAACACACTGCTAAACAACCTTCCAATGCACCGATAACAACACACTGCTAAACAACCTTCCAATGCACTGATAATAACACACTGCTAAACAACCTTCCAATGCACCGATAATAACACACTGCTAAACAACCTTCCAATGCACCGATAATAACACACTGCTAAACAACCTTCCAATGCACCGATAACACACTGCTAAACAACCTTCCAATGCACTGATAATAACACACTGCTAAACAACCTTCCAATGCAGAGATGATAACACACTGCTAAACAACCTTCCAATGCACTGATAATAACACACTGCTAAACAACCTTCCAATGCACCGATAATAATATACTGCTAAACAACCTTCCAATGCACTGATAATAACACACTGCTAAACAACCTTCCAATGCACTGATAACACACTGCCAAACAACCTTCCAATGCACTGATAATAACACACTGCTAAACAACCTTCCAATGCACTGATAACAACACACTGCTAAACAACCTTCCAATGTACTGATAACACACTGCTAAACAACCTTCCAATGCACTGATAATAACACACTGCTAAACAACCTTCCAATGCACTGATAATAACACACTGCTAAACAACCTTCCAATGCACTGATAATAACACACTGCTAAACAACCTTCCAATGCACTGATAACACACTGCTAAACAACCTTCCAATGCACCGATAACAACACACTGCTAAACAACCTTCCAATGCACCGATAACACACTGCTAAACAACCTTCCAATGCACCGATAACAACACACTGCTAAACAACCTTCCAATGCACCGATAACACACTGCTAAACAACCTTCCAATGCACCGATAATAACACACTGCTAAACAACCTTCCAATGTACTGATAATAACACACTGCTAAACAACCTTCCAATGCACTGATAATAACACACTGCTAAACAACCTTCCAATGCACTGATAATAACACACTGCTAAACAACCTTCCAATGCACCGATAATAACACACTGCTAAACAACCTTCCAATGCACTGATAATAACACACTGCTAAACAACCTTCCAATGTACTGATAACAACACGCTGCTAAACAACCTTCCAATGCACTGATAATAACACACTGCTAAACAACCTTCCAATGCACTGATAATAACACACTGCTAAACAACCTTCCAATGCACCGATAACACACTGCTAAACAACCTTCCAATGCACCGATAACAACACACTGCTAAACAACCTTCCAATGCACTGATAATAACACACTGCTAAACAACCTTCCAATGCCAACTCCCCTTCGATTGCATGGACTTCATTTCCAGAAAGGAATAAAGATGAATCAGCCCCTAAACTGTGCCATGTTGAGGTATATTTAAATGGTTTAAATGCAGAGCAAGACACTGACCCCTGGCTCCTGTGCTTTCTCTATCCTCTCTATCTTATTGTACTCTGTGATGTTAATGAATTGGTTAATGCATCACCCGGCAGGACAGTATCGTTCAACAATACACAGTTAAACAACATCAGTATTCAGGTCATTAAAAATCCACTCCTGTGTGTTGAGTCAGGGGTGGTACACTGTTCAATCTACACTGCTGGAAAATCATTATCTTTAGAAAAACAAATCTCATTTTAAATTAGAAAACTAATCTTTCAGCCCCAAGTTATTTCTCCTTCCCCCACAGCAGATTCAGCTGTATAGAGTTCTTGTTTATAAAAAAAGAAAGAAAATAGAAACTCTAATCAAAACATCTTATCTGCCATTGAAACAAGATAATGATCTTGGTAAGATAATATTCCTGCAGTGAATTAAGCCTCAAATCGCTTCTTTACTTCACATTGCGTCTTTGAATACACTAAACATAATAAAACAGAAATATAAATAAATATTCACGAGAGTGTTCACAATATTAGGGCAGGGGTTCAAATAACAGGCAGCAAACCAGTAGATTGCTTATTGTCGTCCCTTCAAAGAAGCTCTGGGACAAACATTCAAACACACGCAGCATGGAATGTGCTCCGTGGCAAGGTGAGCATGTTCGAATGTGTTCATATATTACAATTTATAAATGCTGGTACCCTGCACACTGGGCAGGCTCCATCAGTACCCCTGCCCGGCCCAGCCTTTAACACAGGCACTGTCAAGGGGGCTGTCTGCTCTCCCAGGCGAGCTCACAAACTCTGATAGCTCGGGGTGGAAATAAGACCTATTGAATAGAAGTTTCACCAACTCCAGGTTTTAAATGATCTTGATTAGCCACAGTGTATAGGTAACAAGCTCTGGTGTGTCTTATTAAACTCATAGCAAAACCAGGAATGGATCAAACTGCTCTATAATGGGACTTATTTCCTTGCCTGTAGCTCCAGTGCTAACGCAGGCCTGCTCTCATGCTAAAAAGCTGCCTGGCCGTCTGCTAGAGACGATCACAAAGTTTGGATCTGATTCCCCATCTGCACCACAGCAAACCGGAAACACACAGTACAGTTACTGCAGGCCCGCGATGCGCTCAACACACGGCCTGGCTTGGGGCCCAGGCCTGTCTCATCCTTCACTGGTGGTCTGCTCCACTCTTGTTGGCAGTTTTGTTAAAACAAAAGTCTTTGAACTCTTGCTGCTGTCATCTCCAAGTAAGACACATGGTACAGCACAGTAAATCCAAAATGAATTGTATGCTAAAGGATTGCAAAAAAATGTAAAATGGCACACAATTCACGATGCAGAGATTCTTTATCAGGGCAGATTTCTTCCCTTGTTTATTTCCGAGGAGACCGGGGTTGTGTACGTGCAGTGACACTTTATAAACCTCACGTTGGAGCTCCAGTGACACTTTATAAACCTCACGTCGGAGCTGCAGTGACACTTTATAAACCCCACGTCGGAGCTGCAGTGGCACTTTATAAACCCCACGATGGAGCTGCAGTGGCACTTTATAAACCTCACGTCGGAGCTGCAGTGGCACTTTATAAACCTCACGTCGGAGCTCCAGTGACACTTTATAAACCTCACGTCGGAGCTGCAGTGGCACTTTATAAACCCCGCGTCGGAGCTGCAGTGGCACTTTATAAACCCCGCGTCGGAGCTGCAGTGGCACTTTATAAACCCCACGTTGGAGCTGCAGTGGCACTTTATAAACCCCGCGTCGGAGCTGCAGTGGCACTTTATAAACCCCACGTCGGAGCTGCAGTGACACTTTATAAACCCCGCGTCGGAGCTGCAGTGACACTTTATAAACCCCGCGTCGGAGCTGCAGTGACACTTTATAAACCCCGCGTCGGAGCTGCAGTGACACTTTATAAACCCCACGTTGGAGCTGCAGTGACACTTTATAAACCTCACGATGGAGCTGCAGTGACACTTTATAAACCTCACGATGGAGCTGCAGTGACACTTTATAAACCCCACGTTGGAGCTGCAGTGGCACTTTATAAACCTCACGTCGGAGCTCCAGTGACACTTTATAAACCCCACGTTGGAGCTGCAGTGGCACTTTATAAACCTCACGATGGAGCTGCAGTGACACTTTATAAACCTCACGTCGGAGCTCCAGTGACACTTTATAAACCCCGCGTCGGAGCTGCAGTGGCACTTTATAAACCTCACGTCGGAGCTGCAGTGGCACTTTATAAACCCCGCGTCGGAGCTGCAGTGGCACTTTATAAACCTCACGTTGGAGCTCCAGTGACACTTTATAAACCCCACGATGGAGCTGCAGTGACACTTTATAAACCCCGCGTCGGAGCTGCAGTGACACTTTATAAACCCCACGTCGGAGCTGCAGTGGCAGTGCAGTGTGTTAGTGACAGAGCTCATTACAATGTGAGGCTGCTGCACACTGCGCTGTGATAGGGTCACGGCTGCTACTAGCAGAACAAGCAACACTTTCAAATACATTCTGTTTCCCCTCTTATTATCATAGCAGCATGCTCCTAACTAGCTGGTGAAAGCAATTAGCTGTGCTGCTTGCCTCTACATCTCTAAAGCGGTCCTTGTGCTGAAGATCTTAATTATACAGCTGAATTCAGAGAATCCCTCTCCTCAGATCGTGCTCTGCGTCTGCTTTAAGAATGCAGTGTGGTTTGCAACAATGTGATCAACCCGGTCACTCTGTCAAAGAATTGGAATGAATGCAAGATGGATTCTGGGATGATGTAATAAATGCACTCAGCAGCACTGAATATGGAAACGCTGCTCAGCACTAGAACACTTGTTGCATCAAGATGTTTATCTATCCTGAATTGAGTGATGAAAGAAAAGATTCACAATAAAAGGGGCACCAGTGACAATGTTAATAAAACTAATAGGAGATGAGAAAACCGAAGCGCTGGTCACTACTTAAGAACTAATATGCCCCCTCTCTGCAGCAGACCGAAGATATTTCAATCTTGATATCGGAAGCTGGCAGCAGAGCAACTCAGTTACCGCTAATCTACCTACTTTCAAAACACAAACGTTCAGTGAAATCAGAAGTAGGCCTGTATTCATGTTTTCTTGATTTAAGAATGAAGGCAATAGTTTTTTTGCATTTTTTTAAATGGAAGAAACTGACAAAGATTGGTCATTTTTGGGGCTTAGGGTTGGGGTTAGGGCAATATTATATAAAAAGAAGCTGAATTTAGTACGGTATTTATGAGATTACATCAAATGTTTTGCTTTGGACGTAAAATGTTAACAGTAATGAACAACCACAGTTCAGACAGAAATGACTTCTTTTAAAATCTAGTATTTTTGTATTATTATTACAATGTTAAAGGGACGCATATTCTTTTCAGTTAAACTCAAGTCCTTTATTTCTTTTTTATAATTGGAAGTTGTGCCTTATTGTTTAACTATTATGCACAACAGTGTTTTTATTTACTGGATCTTCTCTTAAAAATGTGTTAAAAATAAAACGTCAATGCATAGATTACCGTTGATAAACGCCTATACGATAAATCGAATAAGAAATTCGGGTGCCGATTGCACCACTACTAAACAATAATACATGGTTATGATTTGTAAAGATTATTATAGATTAGTGATTGTCACTTTCAATCCAAGGCTAACCAATGCAATAGGACATCCTGCCCTTACTGTCCGCTGACTCCCAGGAGTATTAGAACAGACAAGTCCTTCACACACACAGCATATCATTCAATCAACATCACTGGAGAAGTGAGCCTTCCCCCTGCATCTCACTCATTAAGCATGAAAGCTAAGTGCAGCAGTTAAAATGATGGCACAAAATATACAACCCGGAGATCCAGCGTCTCAGAAGAAAAGCACTTTGATCTTCCTGTGAGAAGCATCCCCCCCTACTCATTAAATTCCACACAGAACAGATTTAGATCTGACTACTGAAAAACGTTTGTTTCAAAAAATCTATTTTAAGTCTTTGGCAGCAGCTATAGGACTCCAAATTGAACTGACTACAATATAGAAAATGAAATGCAGAATAACTATGTGGCTGTACAGAACACACACACACACACATGCACACAGAAAGGAGACAACACACACACACGTCAATTAAGATTCAACACTGTAGGGTTCAGGTGTGTCGTGTGAGGCTGCTGGGATGTTGTTCTGTTCCTCTAATGAAAGGGACGTTAAATTTGCACGTTTAATTGGGTGAGTCTGATCAACAGAACCCATTCCATGTTGAGTCCAGTGCCAGGTTTTGTATTTACTCCAGTACCTACAGCATAGAACGGTGTCTCTTTCAAAATGGCTCGAGACAGCAAATGAAGCAGACAAGCGAGAGGACAGTGCAGTAAAGAAAGAAGTGGCTACTCTCCTGAAGAACACAGCAGAACCATCCACAGGAAACCAGGGCTGGGGGCAATTCCTGTTTAATTCCAATTCTCATTCCCTTTTAATCAATTCCAACACATCACTGATCAAAATTGCAATTAGCAGCTGTTAAAGTGAGCTGCTCACAGTGGCAACTGTTAGTCAATTAAATTGACTTCAAACGAAAGCAGTTGAACAATCACAACAATTAAGTCTGTAAACTATAAATTCCAATTCCGGTGAAGGAATTGGAATTAGAATTAATAAACAGGAAGTGACCCCACCCTGGAGGAGTCTATCCTGCTTCCCGTCTCCGGGCCGTGCTGGGGAGGGAAGCTGCTGCACACCCACACTGTCATTCTGCTGAAATCGTTGGGTTATTATCAGAACCCTGGTTCCCTGAAATAGGAATATTAACCATTATAAAATGGGTGGGCATACCCAAGCTGTCGCAAGGACATGGAGCACACATCAATAAGAAACAAGGGCCAAGCTGAAGCAGCCTTGTGCCTGTAATCACTATACCAGCATAAATACCTTCATGGACTAGTATGAACTCCCCTCTAATATTCTGTGAGTATACCCAACTGTCACAAGGACATGGTATATAACACCGAGCTACACAGATAACCAAACACTGCTTTGTGCTACAAACAGTATTCCAGTAGTACATATGTCCTGGATCGATGCACCTTGAAGCAAAGCCCACGAAGTCGCCTGACCCCTGGTGGAATGGCCAGTGAGCTTCTCGGGCAGGGGTAGATTGGCCAGTTCGTAAGCAGTCTGTATTGCGCCTGTTATTCATTTGGATAGACGCTGTTTAGACAGAGCCTGTCCCTGTGATTGAGCTCTAACAGACAAAAAATTGTTCTCACTGCCTCCAGATTTTAGTTCTGTCCACATAATATGCTAATGCCCGCACTGGGCAAAGCATATGTAGCAGAGATTGTTTTTGGCAGAAAAGCCAGGTTAGTATGAAATATAATCTTCTAATAAACAAGCTTTCGATACAGGGAACGCCTGCATCTCACTCACCCGCTTAGCGGAGGTGACTGCAAAGCAAGAAAGCTGGCTTGAAAGACACAAATTTGAGCTCAGCTGAATGCATGGGTCTTGTCTGTGCATTAAGTACTACATAACCTCCAACGAGGAACTAAGTCCTTCACTGGCGGGTGCCTTTCAAAAATTGCCCCGCCAGGAAATGAGCTCCTGTGGAGACTGAATCGATTTTTCCAGACACACCAAAATGGCCGCCAAATAGACCTTTACAGTAGAGGGGGATATTTCTCCTCATTAAAAAGGTCCTGTAAAAATTGCAGTACAACTGCACAACTGCATAACCACGAGCAAAACATGGGTCTGAAACACGCCTCACCTGTAACCATACTGGGAACGAGTAGAGGCTGCCCTGGCGTTTTGTAGGGTGTCATTCCCCCTGTTTGATAACCCCAGATGGCTCAAATGCAGCCGTTCACGGGCCAGACCCAGAGCTGCAGGGTTGGGGTGCCACAAGGTACCCTGCGCCTGACTGAGCAGGTCGTGGTGCATTGGCAGCTCCCATGGCTGGCCACTCAGGAGCTGTATCAGAGGGGAGAACCAAACTCTCCTGCACCACTATGGGGCTATTAAGAGCACCCTGGCCCAGTCCTGTCTGATCTGAGCACCCTGACCCGGTCCTGTCTGATCTGAGCACCCTGACCCGGTCCTGTCTGATCTGAGCACCCTGACCCGGTCCTGTCTGATCTGAGCACCCTGGCCCGGTCCTGTCTGATCTGAGCACCCTGGCCCGGTCCTGTCTGATCTGAGCACCCTGGCCCGGTCCTGTCTGACCTGAGCACGCTGGCCCGGTCCTGTCTGACCTGAGCACCCTGACCCGGTCCTGTCTGACCTGAGCACCCTGGCCGGGTCCTGTCTGACCTTCTCCAAGCACAGCGGGAGCAGCGCAAGCGGCGGAAATGCATGAAGTAGACGTGCTGGCCACAGGTGTGCATGGTTTACCTTCAGGCCCAACCGATGTCGACGGTTGGTGACGAGCTCTGTGTGTTCGTGTGCCCTTGCTGGAGACTTGGCGCACATGCGCCAGTCAGCCAGATAGTTGAGGATGCCTCTGAGTCTCAACGGG
This sequence comes from Acipenser ruthenus, assembly GCF_902713425.1. NCBI lineage: Eukaryota > Metazoa > Chordata > Actinopteri > Acipenseriformes > Acipenseridae > Acipenser > Acipenser ruthenus. The sequence goes on from NC_081211.1 coordinate 9,365,728, forward strand.
GCTATAGCCTCCATGCATTATCTAAAAACGCATGGGGCTAGTGAGACACCAAACAGTAGAACACAGAACTGGTACACTGTTCCTTTACTGGGAAGTGGAACCAGTGGTGAACCAGTCGCCTAGCCTGATGGACTGCAACAGCCATTGCAAAGTCACCATCTTGAACCATCTCTGACTCAGATACAGGTTCAGCTGCCGAGGATCGGTCTGAGACCGCCATCCCATTTTGGCACCAGAAAATACCTGGAGTAGAACCCCCCGTTCCTGCTGGGGGGTCTACAATGCAAAAGGCCCGCTTTTGCAGCAGAGCTGCTACCTCCTGAGCCACCTGAGCGGCAGCTTGCGGTTCTGCGACGGTTGTTATTGTCACGCCCTGTGTTGGAACTGGAGAGAGTAACCAGTTTGCACAGTATTGAGCACCCAGGGGTCTGTGGTGCACTGTTCCCAGTAGTCCAAGTAGCTTCTGGAGAAAGAGTCCTAGGCTTGTGGTAGCAATATCCTAGGGCTGCTGCTTCACTTGAGGAGCAGCCTGCGTCTGTTGCCTAGGCATAGGGCGCTTGAAAGGACGCTTGCCTCAGTGGAACGCGGTTGCGGGCTGCCTCCTGGCGGTACCACCTGAGGAGGGAGCACCCTGTTGTACCGGTTTCCTCTTAAACTGGAGCTTAGGATGTCACTGAGCTGCAGGCTTACGTGGTGGAGGCGGTCTCTTAAGGAGAAGGCGCACCAGTTCCTTGGTGGACTCCCTTGTGCGTTGAGATTGCTGTAGCATCTCCTCTACCGCCAGGTCAAATGTGTGGCCTGGAGTTACCGGAGCGTCCAGCAGTGCTATCTTGTCTCCGTCAAGCATGGGTGCTTGGGAGAGCCAGAGCTGCCTGTGCGCAGCCACCAATGCTGCCAGGTTTGTGCCTATCGCTTGTCCACTAAGCTTGGACGGCCGTAGCAGGTTCCTGGAAATTAGGTGCAGCTCGTCCAGTTGCTGAGACGAGGGTCTATGGTTCTCAGAGAGGGACCCAATAAGCTGAGTCTGGTAAGCTACAAGAATGCTATTGTAGCTTCCCAGGCGTGCAGTAAATGCACTAGCTGCATAGGCTTTCTTTAAAATGACTTCCGTCACTCTGCACTGCTTGTTCACGCTGCACAAGCGCAGCAATGGGGGCCTCTACTGGCGGAAAGTTGGTATGACCCAGCTTGTCTGCAGAACGGGAACCCGCCGCGGCCGTAGCTGGGTGAGCCCACGTGGACTGTAGCTCAAACAGAAAATCTGGATGAACCGGAAGGGCAGCTGGAGTGATAGAGGGCTGCTCATCTTAAATGGAGCGCCTTGTTTCAGGCCAAGGGACCTGTAAAGCTGCAGTATCTCATTGCATTAAAGGCATGAGCTCTGATGACAGCAGGAGCTGCGTAACCGGGATGTCCGATTCAGCATCATCTGAAGGAAGCTCCATGTCCTGATTGTTAGTCTCCTCGGAGGTGGCGATAGACAGTATATTGCTCTCTAGCCCACTAGCCACTGCTTGCAAAGATGCAGGGGGAGTGGGTGCTGGACGATCCAGTATTACCGGTGGGACTGAGCACTCTTGCAGCAGCTCAGTTAGAATCACCTGTTGGCGTGACACAACCTCCCAGATTTTATCTATCTGTCCCCGAACGTGAGCAGCGGCTTTTCTTCCTTCTACGTTTTGGAGGAGGGGAAGGTGAAGAGGATTTGGAAGAGGAAGAAGACGAGGAACCAGGTTTCCCAGCTCTACTCTTATTAGCGCTGCTCCTCCCCCCTCTTGGCACAGAGCCTCGGGAGGAGGGTCCAGCCTCACTCATTGGTGACGCTGAATGCCGTCCAGGCGTGGATGAACGCTCCTCTGAGTGATGTGTTAGCCGATTCTCCAGCGTATGCTTGGTGAAGGGAGCACATAAATCACAAAAAGTGACGTCACTCAAGGCCCTTTGCACATGCTCGGGACCCAGATAGTTTAGCCTTGCAAGAGACACATGAACTCCGATGTTAATCAGGATAGGCTGAAAAGGAAAATGACGGTTTAAAAGGTTTCATGCTTGCGGGGGCGGAGCAGCACTACGTCACCCTCCACTGACGAGTGTCATAGGGTTAAGTTTTCAGGTTCGGGTGTCAAAGGGGAACATCCTTTTTGTAATGGTTAATATTCCCTACTTGAAAGGGAACTACAGTTTTGCAATATTTGACACCACACCAGTCCCTGCATGCGGAAGTGCCGCTCTACACCAGTCCCTGCATGCGGGAGTGCCGCTCTACACCAGTCCCTGCATGCGGGAGTGCCGCTCTACACCAGTCACTGCATGCGGGAGTGTCGCTCCACACCAGTCACTGCATGCGGGAGTGCCGCTCCACACCAGTCACTGCATGCGGGAGTGTCGCTCCACACCAGTCACTGCATGCGGGAGTGCCGCTCTACACCAGTCCCTGCATGCGGGAGTGCCGCTCTACACCAGTCCCTGCATGCGGGAGTGCCGCTCTACACCAGTCCCTGCATGCGGGAGTGCCGCTCTACACCAGTCACTGCATGCGGGAGTGCCGCTCTACACCAGTCCCTGCATGCGGGAGTGCCGCTCTACACCAGTCCCTGCATGCGGGAGTGCCGCTCTACACCAGTCCCTGCATGCGAGAGTGCCGCTCTACACCAGTCACTGCATGCGAGAGTGCCGCTCTACACCAGTCACTGCATGCGGGAGTGTCGCTCTACACCAGTCACTGCATGCGGGAGTGTCGCTCTACACCAGTCACTGCATGCGGGAGTGCCGCTCTACACCAGTCCCTGCATGCGGGAGTGCCGCTCTACACCAGTCCCTGCATGCGGGAGTGCCGCTCTACACCAGTCCCTGCATGCGGGAGTGCCGCTCTACACCAGTCCCTGCATGCGGGAGTGCCGCTCTACACCAGTCCCTGCATGCGGGAGTGCCGCTCTACACCAGTCCCTGCATGCGGGAGTGCCGCTCTACACCAGTCCCTGCATGCGGGAGTGCCGCTCTACACCAGTCCCTGCATGCGGGAGTGCCGCTCTACACCAGTCCCTGCATGCGGGAGTGCCGCTCCACACCAGTCACTGCATGCGGGAGTGCCGCTCCACACCAGTCCCTGCATGCGAGAGTGTCGCTCCACACCAGTCCCTGCATGCGGGAGTGCCGCTCTACACCAGTCACTGCATGCGGGAGTGCCGCTCTACACCAGTCACTGCATGCAGGAGTGCCGCTCTACACCAGTCACTGCATGCGGGAGTGCCGCTCTACACCAGTCCCTGCATGCGGGAGTGCCGCTCCACACCAGTCACTGCATGCGAGAGTGCCGCTCCACACCAGTCACTGCATGCGGGAGTGCCGCTCTACACCAGTCACTGCATGCGGGAGTGCCGCTCTACACCAGTCACTGCATACGAGAGTGCCGCTCTACACCAGTCACTGCATGCGAGAGTGCCGCTCCACACCAGTCACTGCATGCGGGAGTGTCGCTCCACACCAGTCACTGCATGCGGGAGTGTCGCTCCACACCAGTCACTGCATGCGAGAGTGCCGCTCCACACCAGTCACTGCATGCGAGAGTGTCGCTCCACACCAGTCACTGCATGCGGGAGTGCCGCTCCACACCAGTCACTGCATGCGGGAGTGCCGCTCCACACCAGTCACTGCATGCGAGAGTGTCGCTCCACACCAGTCACTGCATGCGAGAGTGTCGCTCCACACCAGTCACTGCATGCGAGAGTGTCGCTCCACACCAGTCACTGCATGCGGGAGTGCCGCTCCACACCAGTCACTGCATGCGAGAGTGTCGCTCCACACCAGTCACTGCATGCGAGAGTGTCGCTCTACACCAGTCACTGCATGCGGGAGTGCCGCTCTACACCAGTCCCTGCATGCGGGAGTGCCGCTCTACACCAGTCACTGCATGCGGGAGTGCCGCTCTACACCAGTCACTGCATGCGAGAGTGTCACTCTACACCAGTCACTGCATGCGGGAGTGCCACTCTACACCAGTCACTGCATGCGAGAGTGTCACTCTACACCAGTCACTGCATGCGGGAGTGCCGCTCCACACCAGTCACTGCATGCGAGAGTGTCGCTCCACACCAGTCACTGCATGCGAGAGTGTCGCTCTACACCAGTCACTGCATGCGGGAGTGTCACTCTACACCAGTCACTGCATGCGGGAGTGCCGCTCCACACCAGTCACTGCATGCGAGAGTGTCGCTCTACACCAGTCACTGCATGCGGGAGTGTCACTCTACACCAGTCACTGCATGCGGGAGTGCCACTCTACACCAGTCACTGCATGCGAGAGTGTCGCTCCACACCAGTCACTGCATGCGGGAGTGCCGCTCCACACCAGTCACTGCATGCGAGAGTGTCGCTCCACACCAGTCACTGCATGCGAGAGTGTCGCTCTACACCAGTCACTGCATGCGGGAGTGCCGCTCTACACCAGTCCCTGCATGCGGGAGTGCCGCTCTACACCAGTCACTGCATGCGGGAGTGCCGCTCTACACCAGTCACTGCATGCGAGAGTGTCACTCTACACCAGTCACTGCATGCGGGAGTGCCACTCTACACCAGTCACTGCATGCGAGAGTGTCACTCTACACCAGTCACTGCATGCGGGAGTGCCGCTCCACACCAGTCACTGCATGCGAGAGTGTCGCTCCACACCAGTCACTGCATGCGAGAGTGTCGCTCTACACCAGTCACTGCATGCGGGAGTGTCACTCTACACCAGTCACTGCATGCGGGAGTGCCGCTCCACACCAGTCACTGCATGCGAGAGTGTCGCTCTACACCAGTCACTGCATGCGGGAGTGTCACTCTACACCAGTCACTGCATGCGGGAGTGCCACTCTACACCAGTCACTGCATGCGGGAGTGCCGCTCCACACCAGTCACTGCATGCGAGAGTGTCGCTCTACACCAGTCACTGCATGCGGGAGTGTCGCTCTACACCAGTCACTGCATGCGGGAGTGCCGCTCTACACCAGTCACTGCATGCGGGAGTGCCACTCTACACCAGTCACTGCATGCGGGAGTGCCGCTCCACACCAGTCACTGCATGCGAGAGTGTCGCTCTACACCAGTCACTGCATGCGAGAGTGTCGCTCTACACCAGTCACTGCATGCGGGAGTGCCGCTCCACACCAGTCACTGCATGCGAGAGTGTCGCTCTACACCAGTCACTGCATGCGGGAGTGTCGCTCTACACCAGTCACTGCATGCGGGAGTGCCGCTCTACACCAGTCACTGCATGCGGGAGTGCCGCTCCACACCAGTCCCTGCATGCGAGAGTGTCGCTCTACACCAGTCACTGCATGCGGGAGTGCCGCTCCACACCAGTCCCTGCATGCGAGAGTGTCGCTCTACACCAGTCACTGCATGCGGGAGTGCCGCTCTACACCAGTCACTGCATGCGGGAGTGCCACTCTACACCAGGTTTAAATGTACTTCCCGAGTCCTGTGCTGTCATTAGAAGAGCTTGTGTAAACTGCACTTGCTCTCCCAAATCATGTTTCAATACAATCATAATACTGAATGAGTCTTTGCAAAGAAAGAGTGCCACAATATACTTCAAAGTATGAACGCATCTCCACAACACACAATCAGAATGGGTACTGCCTGCTTGACGTGCTTTCATTTTCTAACTTCTTGCCCACAGACGGTAGAATCCTAACTTTTTTTTCTACAAGTATACTGTGTGACGACACCCTGCAAAGATGAATTAAGACAACAGGGTCAGTTTTAAGCGGCTTAGTGAAGTCACTGATAAAGACAGACTGCTGAACTGGGGATGCACGCAGCCTTGGCACAGGGCTCTCCTGCTGTCACTGTGATGGCAAACACACCGCCAGCAACGCGCTCAACACAGGACACAATTAGCACCAATTAAAGTCGCCCACTCATGACTCAAATAGGAGGAGAATTAAAATGGTTTTCCCAACATGTCGCTTATAACTTATCTCCGGCTCCTGATGCAGTAAATAAGCTCTCTGCTGTTCAGCAGGGGCTGGTATTATTAGCGTGACCACAGTTACTGCAATCACAAAGGAAGGGCAGAACATGCCTCTTACTCCTCTCTCTCTTCTCTAACTCCAGCTCACACTCGCACACTCTCTCTCTCAATCTGCTATGCTTAACCCCTTCTGTGTTTTTCTGTCTGACGACCGCAGCAGTTAGTGTCATATGGAGGCGTAAACACCTACCTCTGAAATTCACCCTACAGTTCAGTATTGGCAACTGCCTTCTTTCCTCTCCTTCTAGATTATAAAAACAGTAACTCAAACTACTTGTAAGCTCGAGTGAAATGTTGTTATACATCTCTGGTTTAGTAACTATCGGGTATGTTTTCCGTTTCTGAATGAAGGAAGAGAGTTTGAGAATGTAGATGAAGGGATCCGAACAGCAGGATCCCTCCCTGGGAATGGAGACTCTGCCAGGCCTGGCTGGCACAGCGCCCCGCACGCCACTCAGAGCTCCTTCTCACCCCTGACAGCAAGAGCCCCCCCTTTCCTCGGTTGCTACGGTCACGCGGTATCTATTATCCGGTGTAAACGTGAATCACGGGGCAAGAAATTGACAAAAAGACAAACGACAGGAGGCCCAGCGAGGAGGAGCGATGGCACAGGCCACCAACGCAATCATCTACCAGAGACTGAGCCAACACTGCATCACAGAAGAGGGCGCTTCAACCCTGCTCTCATCAAACCCCAAACCCCTTCTCTCCACCCGAGATTGGATCTTCGTTCTCATGGAGAGTGGAGCGTCCTTCTCATGGAGGAGATTTTTCATTTTCACCTCCACAGAGGTGTTGGCAAGCTGTGAACAGACAGAGCCCCACTTTGTGCTCCTGATTTGCAGCCTCCTAGCAGCAGCAGGGCCCCCTCCCCTCTCAGTCCTGGGATTGATCAGAGAGAGAGAGAGAGAGGGAGAGGGAGGGGGGTAGGATGGGGAATGAAAGATACAGAAGAGGAGGGAGGGAAAGAAAGAGAGGAGGAGAGGCAGGGAGGGAGGGAGAGATAGGAGGAGGAAGAGAGTAAAGAAGAGGGAGAAAGGGAGAATGAGGGAGGGAGAGGAGCCATGAGATTCCTGCAGAGCTCTGTGTGGTGCCAGACAGCCTTGTGCCACACTGACAGTATCTTCCTGCTGTCCCAGTTCAGTTCACACCTACTGAGGACTCCACTCCTTTGACCTTGTCATGTCTATATGCCATACCGGAGTGGAAACTACAGGAAAGACACATGGTTTGTCTCGCTGCTTTATCAGAAGTCCTTCAGTGGTGAAACGTGGAGTGGGTTCTACTGTTTCCACAACTGCTAGTCTTTTATTCCTTCTTTTTCACCGCTTGGTCTTTACCAATGTGCTTCTGCAGAATTCATACAGTATAATACTTTGACCCCCCGTTTTGTGAAACACCTGAAGAAACTCAACACACCTGTACTTCTGTATCTCGAATGGTCTTTTATCCTTCTAAAAATCCGATTTCAGGCTTGTGCAGCGAGTGGAATTACTGATGCATTACCAGTGTTCCATGATGGCTGAAGTGTAAGTGAACACCAGAAGCTATTCAAACTGAAGGTGACATTAAAAAACAAACTGTGCTGAATTCATGTCTCGCTTTACCCTGTACCTTACATCGTTCTTCAATTGCATTTTCATCTACACTTCAGAAGTTTATAACAAGGCTGGACCAATTCTGTTTCCAATTACTGGAACGGGTAAAGGAAAATACTCACTTATTCATGCAAAAGTCCTGACTCTTAGATTAAATTGAACATTTCAGTTAATCTTATTTTTCCCTAAGTGTCATTCTGTACACTGTAGACTATCAGTGATAACTGACAAAGGCTCTAAAGACATGGATAACCCTGACTCTCTATGAGCTCCTGCACTGCACTGCCGACCCTGTCTCTCTATGAGCTCCTGCACTGCACTGTGACCCTGTCTCTCTATGAGCTCCTGCACTGCACTGCCGACCCTGTCTCTCTATGAGCTCCTGCACTGCACTGCCGACCCTGTTTCTCTATGAGCTCCTGCACTGCCGACCCTGTCTCTCTATGAGCTCCTGCACTGCACTGCCGACCCTGTCTCTCTATGAGCTCCTGCACTGCACTGCGACCCTGTCTCTCTATGAGCTCCTGCACTACACTGCTGACCCTGTCTCTCTATGAGCTCCTGCACTGCACTGCTGACCCTGTCTCTCTATGAGCTCCTGCACTGCACTGCGACCCTGTCTCTCCATGAGCTCCTGCACTGCACTGAGACCCTGTCTCTCTATGAGCTCCTGCACTGCCCTGCCGACCCTGTCTCTCTATGAGCTCCTGCACTGCCGACCCTGTCTCTCTATGAGCTCCTGCACTGCACTGCGACCCTGTCTCTCTATGAGCTCCTGCACTGCCGACCGTCTCTCTATGAGCTCCTGCACTGCCGACCCTGTCTCTCTATGAGCTCCTGCACTGCCGACCGCCTCTCTATGAGCTCCTGCACTGCACTGCCGACCATCTCTCTATGAGCTCCTGCACTGCCGACACTGTCTCTCTGTGAGCTCCTGCACTGCCGACCCTGTCTCTCTGTGAGCTCCTGCACTGCCGACCCTGTCTCTCTGTGAGCTCCTGCACTGCCGACCCTGTCTCTCTGTGAGCTCCTGCACTGCCGACCCTGTCTCTCTATAAGCCATATGAAAGTATGACCAATGACAATCCCGATACATGTGCTGGCCTTCTGTGTGCAGCAACACCAAGTGATCATTAGGGACTGACGATCTTTTTAAAACACCATGACATGGAGATAAAGGCTTCATACCAAACACAAATCCCATTTCTTATCATTGAAGAACCATGTGGGAGTTGTGTATGGCTTTCTGCTCAAGTGTCTATTACGAAGTGACGTATCTTGCAAAGAAAGCATCTCGATTCGTCGATACACAATGAACAGTGACAACCCCATTGCAGTTTCTTTATCCCCCAGGTAGTTTTCCTTGTTTCTGAAAAGGTAATGTTACAGTCACAGCAGCTAATCTGATGAGAGAATGAACAGCAGTATCCTCCTGCCAGGGCAAGCTAATTACCTGAGGAAGGCAGGGTGCTGCTGGGGGGGCTATACTGTACACAGCACTCCACTCCAGATAACCAGCGCAGGGCTGTACCTGGGAGTCATCAATTCAAAGTCTGTGAATGGTAGATCTGGAGCTCAGTAGAGTAACGCAGGCTCTGAATTATTCATCTCCCCTTTCCCATGGTTTAGATTAGCCTCTGCCTCAGTGCAGCCTCTCCTCCCTCTCTACCCTGCGTATACTGGAATACACGGCAAGACTGGCTCAGGGAGAGGAATGTTAAGAGAGTCTGATTCAATTCACTGGAAAAAAAATACAGCCTTATAACGAGAATGAGAGTGCAGGTGGAACGGCATTCTCGTGGAAATGGGAGCCACGACCATGCTGGCTTATAACTGGATCTGTAGTATAAAGGGCCGCCTTATAAAAGGGAGCATGGTATGTATAATAATTTGATGGATACTTCCTCAATTATTTCAAATAAATAAATAAAAACATCGTCCATTAATTCCTTCCTTGCTCCAGAACTTCCCCACACACAAGGAACGCAATGACACAAAACCTAACTGTAATGAAATGCAAATTCTGCATCACTACTGAAGCAAGAACCTGTAACCCCAGTTGATTCCTGTGAAGGAGTCTGTAACTGCTTCAATACTTTAATGAACGAACCAATAACTTCTCAAAATGCTTTCCCAAGCTCAACAGCGAACTGCAAAACATCTCCAGAACATCTCCAGGGCCTGAAACTCGCACCAGCCCTGACACATCCACTCCTGGGTTTAGAACACCCATCTACACTGAAACTCACACCAGCCCTGACACACCCACTCCTGAGTTTAGAACACACATCTACAGGACCTGAAACTCACACACACACACACACACACACACACACACACAGCAATCTTTTCTTTCCACACAAAGGCAGCCAAGGGAAGCTGTCAAGTTATGGAAAATATTCCATTGTTCATGTCTGTCTATTCCCTTTGGGATTCTCCAAGCATTTTTAACAGCTTATTTAACCACAATGCTGTTATCATACACGCACTCCCAGAGTTATCATGCACACACTCCCACACACACACACACAGTTATCACACACACTCCCACACACACACAGTTATCATGCACGCACTCCCACACACACACAGTTATCATGCACGCACTCCCACACACACACACAGTTATCATGCACGCACTCCCACACACACAAACAGTTATCATGCACGCACTCCCCCCCCCCACCACAGTTATCATGCACACACTCCCCCCCCCCCCCCCACACACACACAGTTATCATGCACACACTCCCACACACACACACAGTTTCATGCACGCACTCCTAAGTAGTGGAGTCAGTCTCTGCTCTGTGCGGTCCTGCTCAGCCTCCCCCCTCAGTACAGGACGTCAGTCTCTGCTCTGTGCGGTCCTGCTCAGCCTCCCCCTCAGTACAGGAGTCAGTCTCTGCTCTGTGCGGTCCTGCTCAGCCTCCTCCCTCAGTACAGGAGTCAGTTTCTGCTCTGTGCGGTCCTGCTCAGCCTCCCCCCTCAGTACAGGAGTCAGTCTCTGCTCTGTGCGGTCCTGCTCAGCCTCCCCCCTCAGTACAGGAGTCAGTCTCTGCTCTGTGCGGTCCTGCTCAGCCTCCCCCCTCAGTACAGGAGTCAGTCTCTGCTCTGTGCGGTCCTGCTCAGCCTCCTCCCTCAGTACAGGAGTCAGTCTCTGCTCTGTGCGGTTCTGCTCAGCCTCCCCCCTCAGTACAGGAGCGTCAGTCTCTGCTCTGTGCGGTCCCTGCTCAGCCTCCCTCCTCAGTACAGGAGTCAGTCTCTGCTCTGTGCGGTCCTGCTCAGCCTCCCTCCTCAGTACAGGAGTCAGTCTCTGCTCTGTGAGGTCCTGCTCAGCCCTCCCCCCTCAGTACAGGAGTCAGTCTCTGCTCTGTGCGGTCCTGCTCAGCCTCCCCCCTCAGTACAGGAGTCAGTCTCTGCTCTGTACGGTCCTGCTCAGCCTCCCTCCTCAGTACAGGAGTCAGTCTCTGCTCTGTGAGGTCCTGCTCAGCCTCCCCCTCAGTACAGGAGTCAGTCTCTGCTCTGTGCGGTCCTGCTCAGCCTCCCCCTCAGTACAGGAGTCAGTCTCTGCTCTGTGCGGTCCTGCTCAGCCTCCCCCCTCAGTACAGGAGTCAGTCTCTGCTCTGTGCGGTCCTGCTCAGCCTCCCCCCTCAGTACAGGAGTCAGTCTCTGCTCTGTACGGTCCTGCTCAGCCTCCCTCCTCAGTACAGGAGTCAGTCTCTGCTCTGTGAGGTCCTGCTCAGCCTCCCCCCTCAGTACAGGAGTCAGTCTCTGCTCTGTGAGGTCCTGCTCAGCCTCCCCCCTCAGTACAGGAGTCAGTCTCTGCTCTGTGCGGTCCTGCTCAGCCTCCCCCCTCAGTACAGGAGTCAGTCTCTGCTCTGTGCGGTCCTGCTCAGCCTCCCCCCTCAGTACAGGAGTCAGTCTCTGCTCTGTGCGGTCCTGCTCAGCCTCCCCCCTCAGTACAGGAGTCAGTCTCTGCTCTGTGCGGTCCTGCTCAGCCTCCCTCCTCAGTACAGGAGTCAGTCTCTGCTCTGTGCGGTCCTGCTCAGCCTCCCCCTCAGTACAGGAGTCAGTCCTCTGCTCTGTGCGGTCCTGCTCAGCCTCCTCCCTCAGTACAGGAGTCAGTCTCTGCTCTGTGCGGTCCCTGCTCAGCCTCCCCCCTCAGTACAGGAGTCAGTCTCTGCTCTGTGCGGTCCTGCTCAGCCTCCCTCCTCAGTACAGGAGTCAGTCTCTGCTCTGTGCGGTCCTGCTCAGCCTCCCCCCTCAGTACAGGAGTCAGTCCTCTGCTCTGTGCGGTCCTGCTCAGCCTCCCCCCTCAGTACAGGAGCCAGTCTCTGCGCTGTGCGGTCCTGCTCAGCCTCCCTCCTCAGTACAGGAGTCAGTCTCTGCTCTGTGCGGTCCTGCTCAGCCTCCTCCCTCAGTACAGGAGTCAGTTCCTGCTCTGTGCGGTCCTGCTCAGCCTCCCTCCTCAGTACAGGAGTCAGTCTCTGCTCTGTGCGGTCCTGCTCAGCCGCATCCCTCAGTACAGGAGTCAGTCTCTGCTCTGTGCGGTCCTGCTCAGCCTCCCCCCTCAGTACAGGAGTCAGTCTCTGCTCTGTGAGGTCCTGCTCATCCTCCCCCCTCAGTACAGGAGTCAGTCTCTGCTCAGAGCTGCCAGAGGCTCTGTGCGGTCCTGCTCATCTGGAATGAGATCCTACCAGTGCAGAACAGCTGCTTAGCGTTTAGGAAGAATGCGTAATGACTACCCACCGCTCTAATCTATACCTAATGCAGTCAAGCAGCTTCCCAAAATACATGGTACTGTATATTAAAACGTAATCATCTGTGAAGCAAGCACTGCAGCCACTAAGAAAGCTCTGCTTGCACCCTAACTTTACACAGACATGAATGGGCTGAAATTATAATGTCAGCAAAGTGGTTTTCTCCTGGGAGGGCTTGGAGGAAAAACATAAGGAGGACCCTAAAAATAGCTGCCGTTTAAATTGAAAGAGAAAAAACTTTTTTTCTATTAAAAAAGACAAGGAGAGGACATTGACATCTTTTTCATGTGGGTCCCAGACAGTTGCAGAGACCCGGGCCTGGGGGCCAAATGCAGCCCTTCGAACACGGGCCCCTCACCTCTCAGCACAGCTACAACCTGCAGTCAGTTTACTTGTACACTGAGCCACACCGATGCAAAGTGTGCATTTTCTATGTTAAACAATTATTTAAAAAAAAAACATTGTAATGTGCCCTCAATACATGCTGTAGATGCACAATATGCACTGTCCTGCATGGAAAAGGAACATGGAAAACTAGAACCTCGGAATTTGCAGAATATTGTTCATGACTAGTTCTTAATCATCATTTATTACTGGTTTCAAAGATTACCTGTTGCAAATCTTCAACAACTCACTTTCGGGGGAGGGTTACTGATGCACACCCCTATTATTTTTGCTCTGGGCTCGTTCTAGGAATTCAAGTGAAGCATTCGATTTGCGTGTCTGAATGAATCGCAGCTCAGCCAGCGAGCGTGAATCCCAGGAGACTGAGGGGAGGGGGTACTGATCACCTGGACTGGCAGGCTGGACTGCAGTCTGTGTGTGGGTACATAGTTTAATAAAGCTGGTTAATTGGGAGCAGTGCAGAATGGAACACGCTCTGTTAAAGGATACAGCTGTACCCACAATCCTTACAGCAATTACATCATCCGGTCAGCGGTGGCGCTGCATGCTAGGCGTTATTCCAGCTACAGAAACAGCAGTTCGTGAAGTTCAGTACAGATCTCTTCATTTAATAAGCTCATGACTCACTGTATGACTCATTTACAAACACTTTGACTCGTGAGGAGTCGTTACCCTCTCCTGCAATACTATGAATAGGGAGCACTAAGACTGAGAAGCTGAGACGCTCTGCGCAGCACACTTCAAATACCTGCTGTAAAATGTGCTGTTTATCAGCAGGACTTGACGTGATGTTTCCAGGGAGCAGATGAGCAGCCTTGCCTCTGTGGATTGGGTTCACACTCGGCTCTATAAATAGAGCGCTGAGCGTAACACACACCTGTGCCACGTGCACCTGCATCGACCCAGGGGAGCAGAGAGACGTGGAAACATCTCCGCAGGGTCAGTCATCTCGGAGCCCGTTCCCTCCCTCCAGGGAAGCACGAAGCAGGGGCTCGGAACACCAGCTGCTTGCAGCTGCAGCACAGCAAAAAGCTTGAGAGGCATTGTACAGCTGGGCTCCTGTTCAAAGTGGCACCAGCACAGTAGACAGTGTACTGCTTTGTGAGGCGCAGCCAAGGCAGAGATACACAGTCAGTTTAACACACATCCCTGCAAACATGTACTACTGTATGGAACTAAGCACTGCAAGGGTGCCAGCAAGTTTCTTCATATATCCCCATTATTTTATTTGAGGTAATGGATGTTGTAAGCAGGTTAACACAATTATATAAGCAGTATGCAAATATTAAAAGTATGTCATCCGGCCGCACGGAACCGTCTCCACTATACCCAGCAGATCTGTGATCTTCCAGACATTTCTACATCTCAAGCACAGCCAGTATTCACTGCAGTTCCAGAAGGTAGAGCACGGAGCTGCGCTTCTTCTTGTAGCTCACAGCTAGTTCACACTCCACAGCTTGCTGTGCAGGCTGCCTTCCCACCTCTGACAGTGAAACGGGTTAGAGTAAGAGTGGATGCAAGCAGCTCATTTTGCTCACCCTCACTGTTAGCGAGTCTTGAAAGCTAGATATATACAGCCAAAACAAAAGCAACCTTTTTTCCCCCTTTTAATTAATTATCCTCAAATGAATGACTGGCACTAGGATCCCTGCTTATTCCTCATTCCAGAAAGTCACCTTCCTTGGCCAGCACATTAAATTAAGCCCCCAGGCTGACAGGCCAGCTAGGCCTGGGCTGGCTACTCAGACACAGAGGCAAATCTATGATGCTTCCCCCCCTGGAGGAATGTGCCACTTCCCCCCTGTGAAGTATATTCAATCTCAGGCTTCAAAAGGGGGAGCAGGATGTGGCATTAAAAAGGAAAAGAAAGCTTGTTTAAATTCTCTGGGGGGAGCGAGAAGAAAGAGGCCAGTCATCTCGGAGCGCAGGAGCAGAGAGGGAAGAAAGTTTACACTTAATCATACCTTCAACGGGCCAGGCCCTGCAGTAGAGACGTCAGGGGGACAGTGATTAGGAGGATTTAATGAAACAGCAGCTTCACAGAGCAGAGTATCACCCACTACATTGAAACAGAGCAGCTTCACAGAGTATCACCCGGTACATTGAAACAGAGCAGCTTCACAGAGGATACACGATACATTCAAACAGAGCAGACTTCACAGAGGATTACCCGGTACATTGAAACAGAGCAGCTCCACAGAGTATCACCCGATACATTCAAACAGAGCAGCTTCACAGAGTATCACCCGATACATTGAAACAGAGCAGCTTCACAGAGGATTACCCCGATACATTCAAACAGAGCAGCTTCACAGAGGATCACA